>NC_136518.1:23573739-23583739 GCF_053919585.1 Euprymna scolopes
CATTAGTGAATTTTCCAGATGTCGGAGAACTTTCTACAGAATCGTGTTTTTTTCATCGAATTGCTTGTATTTAGAATTACTCCTTGCTCACTAGTTCGTTAATTGTTTATCCCTACATAAAATTATACCTGCATAATATTAAATGTCGTGCAAATATCTTATTGCCAATGCCACACTTAGGATGTTCTAATTGATCTGACCACTAATTCACTATAGCCTCATTATTGCCAATGTGTTTTAATTATGTAAATATATATAACCAAAAGAATCGTCGAAATATCAAAACCATGATATCGTTTTATTCTTAAAAAAACATGCGAAACTCATCCCATCAAGTAATTCAGAATTCCAATCTTAAATAAAAAAAGATTCTCATCTATTTTTTAAATATTCACTGAACAATCGATGATTAATAAATTCTGGAGTATTTATATATTTTTAAGTTTTAATTTCATAATTTCTATATTCAATATAACCAGGAATAAGATATAAATTTAACAAACAATGAAGACATGTCATTAATATAAATTAGTATGTTACGCTATCAAGTACGTAAAGATAAACTAAATAAAGATTGCATGAACTCATGATTACGAAAACACTGAGTTACCCACATCGCAATTTACAACATTAAGAACAATTTACGACGAATATTTTTACTTTTTAGATCATAAAGTGTGTTTAATTAATCCGTATACGAAGTTAAATAATTGAAATCTTAAATGATATAATTGCTTCATAAAATTATCTTATAGAAATAACATCCAATAATGGCGCAAAATTAAAACCTTAACTCTACCGGATAAGTAGTGACATTTGTTGTATTCATTAATTTGTAATATTGAAGTAGGACTGAAGTTTCAGATTTAGAATTTTTTAATACAAAGGTGACTTCTTATTACCACTTCATTCATGCTTGTGTGTGTTATTCGAACGTTAGTTCCGCATGGAGACAGCTTAACTTTTGCTTGTTCCAAACCGCATGGCAGAATTAGATTATATTTTCTCTTATCTTTATTGTTGTCTATTTAATTTAAATTGATATAAAACTTAGTAAATATGACCGAACTAAATCATGTGTCCTGCACAATACTTTTGTTTTCTTCGATAATATATAATAATAATAAATTTATATAATACGTCTAATTTATTAATTTTCGTGCAAATAGTTTTTTATTCAATATGTGATCCACCCGTTGTTTAATGTTAGGTTTGGAGTAAGTTGATAAGGCTAGGTCTGTTATCTACTGAATCTTTTCAAATCTAATATAAGATAAACCTTGTTTTTTACATTCCAATATGTTATCAAAACATAACCAGTAAGCCTACACTAAACTAACTAACCATTACTTTAACAAAACGGTAAATAATAATAAGTAGAGTACATGTTGGGAAAGATCCATTATTTGTAAAGGAATGGGGCAATTCGCGAAAACAGAATCGCACTTTACTGTATTCAAGATAAACAGATGGAAAGTTTATAAATTTGCCACTTACATTCCTCGATCGACTATTTGTTTGTGACATAATACATTGACACGTTGTTCTTAATTTAACTTGAATTCAAATGAAACTTGCAACTGTTCTAATTTCTTCTTTCCCATTTTACTCACACACACGAAAATGCTTCCATAATACATCGATACATGTAATGCATCTGTTTTGCATGTCGATATCTTGTTGATATTATACTGTAATTTTGTGTGTGTGTTTGTGAATATGTGTGTATAAACATATGAATCACGCTTTCGGTGCCTCGTATTTCGCTCATAAACAAAACCTATTCCTAATATTACGTATTAAAAATAATGAAAAAAGGGTAAAACCCCCTTCTCTTCGTTTTAATCTTGATGCACCCTATCTATTTCAAACTTTCCGATAACAAAATACTTCATCTGAAAGAAAGTCGATGAACGTTAATCGTTTCAATCATTTCATCTGATTACAATTGTTTATTTTCCATTTCCAATGGCTTCCCCTGGGATCCACGACACATTGTCACTGGCCAAGCTTTAATCACACGGTGTTTATTGACAAACGGCCCCTAAGGATTGTCCTACACGCGAACCCTAACTAAGTAGTGAAAGACTTTATAAACCGATGCAGCTTGAAAAGATAAACATATATTGATATCTTTCAATGTTCTATAGAGCAGATATTCACTTCCCTTTTTTTTGAATCAATAGTTATTTATTTATATTTTTTGTTTCCTGTGAGTATTTTTTCAAGTGGGATACATCTATTAAGCTTTCAATTTAGGAGAGCGCCAGCTTTTATTTCTTCTATTGTATGTATCAGTGGTTTTCAGTTAACTTACTCTTCATCGATCTTCATTTTTCCCACTTTTCGTGCGGTAATATTGTCGTCGGTTTTTCTTTTTAGTTGATCATTTCTATTATTTTTTTTTACTTTCTATTATATGTTTTTTGTCCAGCATTGTTGTTTCTTTTTATTTCTGTTTTCTTTATGTCTATATATGCACACATATAAACAAAAAGCAAGTATATATATATATATATATATATATATATATATATATATATATATATATATATATATTTACACAATTAATTTTTCTTTTGCCATAACTATATTTATTCGATTTTTTCTTTTACTCAGAAATCTCATGCATTATTTACCTATATGAATTCTGTGAGATGAAGTAGAGATAAGATAAAATAACAAATCCGATAAAAAGATGTATGCAAACACTAGTAAACAATCAAAGAACTATTAAAAATAACAATGAATTAAAATAAAAAATTAAAAAAATAATTAGTAAAGAAAAAACATAAAACAATACTGAAACTATAAGTCTAATGTAAATCCCTGAAAACTGACAGAAAACGTTTCTTTTTACCGATTCCTATTAATATAGTCCGTTATGTAGTTGAGTAATAGAACGCAAAACTGTCTTTAATGCACAATTATTGACTGAGTAAAGTATGGCTGCTTATTAACGATTTTTCTAATAGTTTTTCTAATAAAACAACGGACAATTAATAATTATAATAGTTGATTGCTAATATTGCAGTTTCAGCGATTTATTTATTTATTTATTTCTCACTATATATGACTTATTTTAAGACGTCTTTGGGATAATAAGTTCAATTCGGAGTATAGTTTAATTTGCTTTATAAAGTTAGTAACCTTATGATATGGGACTGTTTGTACTCTTTTAATTTTTAGTCATTAATTATTTTTCATTTATTAAAAAGCACCGAATAAATGGCATGCATTTGTGAAAAATGGCCTTTATAATATCAAAATCTACATTTACGTTCTCATTTTTAAATAGATTATCGCTAAGTATTACATTATATTGACCTAACTGATTTAATATATCAGTAATAAACACCAATACCGTTGTATATATTCTATTTGTGGAGCTATATTTGAAATAGAACGTAAATATTATATATATATATATATATATATATATATATATATATATATATATATATATATATATATATATATATGCGGGAGTAGGAAGTATCATGGCATAATGAACTTGTAAAATTGTTATTCGAAAATCAATATTAAAGTAAATCTTGCTGTTTAAATAGTTTTCTAGTTTTCAATTGATTTTAGAGGATAATTTATGTGATAATATTCCAATGGTTTGGAATTCTATTCACACATTAGAATATATATGATAATATATTAATTAAGTAATTTCTATTATCTTTATTAAAAATATTAATAAGTTTTTAAAAACTTATTAATATTTTTTTTTAATTTAAATTAATAATGTGCGCTAACGCACACTGATCAGGTGATTTTTTCTCAGAAAGAACTATGTCAAATGAATAGTATCAAGTTCTATAATGTTTTTGTTGTACTATTTGAAAGTATTAACATTACAAATTACAAAGTATGTTTTTTTTTGCATTTGTATATAAACATTCTCCCAATCTCTCTCTATCTCTCTCACACACACACACACAACCACATACACACATAAATTTATATATGTATACTCTTACAAAAATACCCTTGTATGTGTATGAAAACAGCTAAGCCGATTTTTATGAAATTTCTTGTACCTGGCACTGTCTAAAATAGGTTTTGTATCATCATACTTCGATAAGTATAAATAATCAATAATGGAAATAATCAAATAAAAGAAAGATGTTGACCAAAGTTAAAAAAAAACTTGTACAGACTAAAATCAAAAGTGCATTTGAAAAGTCATAAGCCGAAAGGGCAATACATAATTCAGCAATAAGTTCTTTGATATGAGAGGGGCGTATTCGAAATTAATGTTTTTGTATAAAGCACACATGCACTCATACGGCCAGGCATAAAAAAATCAACGGTAGATGCTTTGATATGAGAGAATCGCGTTCGAAATAGATGTGTCTGTTTAGATCACAGTTAAAGCATGACACCTGACGTACATTTTCAACTTAAATTCTGGCCATTATATATAAAATAATTTATGAAAGCAAAAATAGGTTATCTAGAGTGCAATATAGACTAAAATGTATTGTGGAGTAAGTCACTGCAAGTAGGCATAGGAAGCTTCCATCCGGTGTACCTCGACGTGTCCCTTACGAGAGCAGGAACTCAATCGATTTGAGTGAAGAAGGCGGTTTCACCGATTCTAATAGCAATAAAATAGGAGTGTAAAAAATTCGTTTACAATCATTCAATTGCGGGAAGGTAAAGTCTCACTGCTAATATATATATATATATATATATATATATATATATATATATATATGTATATATGTATATATATATATATTATTTGGTCTATAATATCTCGTTCATTGGATTGAAGAACTTTTCCGAATAATGACAAACTGGGTGTACGTGTGCAAAGCGAATGGAATAGCATCTCCTCTTCAGAGTTTTCCACTTTGGTTGAGAGCATGTCTAATAGGATTGATATTTTAAAGTAATCAAAAGGGAATGCGATTTCATCCTAAGCATTTATTAAAGTAAATGTTTTGTTATGTGTTATTAGTCTCCTTTATGTTTCCTTGTTCATTAGTTTGTTCAATATAGCTTTTAGTGCAATAAAATATATACATTTTTTGGACCATTTTCTGCTCACGCGTATATATATATACATATATATATATATATATATATATATATATATATATATATATATGTGTGTGTGTGTGCTTCTCAAACAAGGAGCAAAGGAAGTGTGCTGTACGTATTATGTAATATGAAGTATATTGGAGAAAAAAAAACGATGAGAAAATATACATTAATATATATCTATATATATATATATATATATATATATATATTAATGTATCAAAAAGATAATCTGCACGCATATATATATATATATATATATATATATATATATATATATATATATATATATATATATATATGCGTACAGATTATCTTTTTGACGATGCTAATGCAATGAGGGATCATTGTTTAAACTCGGCCTACAAAACACTTGCCACGACCAGGGCAGTAATAAACCAAGATCATTCTACACAGTTATTTTCTGATTATATATATATATATATATATATATATATATATATATATATATACCTAGATTTAGTTATATATATATATATATATATATATATATATATATATATATATATATACCTAGATTTAGTTAGATGTTGCACATTATGCATATATATATATATATATATATATATATATATATATATATATATATATATATATATAGTGCTTAGTCTGCGCATATTTATTTTCTTTGGAGCTTGCTCTCTGATAATATTTTCTTTTTTTAAACCATGTTCTGCATATTTTTCTTACTTAACTTATTTTTCTTTCCGTACTTCTTTTTTCTTTTTCCTTTTTTCTTCAATCACGTTTATTCTATTTGATTTGATTCAGACTTGATTTTCTTCTTTGATTTCTTAAGCTCTTATTTTACCCTAACCCGATAATCTGGGTCTTTTCTCTCCTTTGATTCGTATTCTGTTTTCTTAGCGACCGATCACGAGTGTTTCATTTCAGTTCCCTATGCTACATCTGGGCACGCAAGGCAAGCGTTCGCTATTGTTATGATATTTATTTATTTATTCACATAATTACTCTGAAATCATTACAAATACATTCTTCAGGGATCGTATAAGAACCTAAAAATAACACTTAATCATTAATAGTGCGTTTTATTTTGAAAAAAAAAACAAATCAACTAAAATATTTATAATTTAGTGTCTATACGAATAAATCTGCTTTCTGTCAGATTTTTTTAAATGATAACTAATGACAGACTAATTTAATTTTGATTATTTTATTTATTTGTCAGGGAGATCTAGGTATATCATGTAAAAGATAAGAAGCCAATTGCAGAAACAAAAATGTTTATATAAAATTCGATATTAGATATTTTGTATAATCTAAGAGGATGGTTATGCTAATTTTGTAAACAATCTGTTGGTTGAAGTGGGTTGAAGTGGGTATATCTCATCTCAATAATTTTTTGATCAAAATAAACACCATCAAAATAAACACACGTTTCCCAACGCAGAACAAGTGGATTTGTGCAAGTACTTAAGATTCTTGCGTGCTGGTTGTTATGTATTTAGTGAAGGGGTTTTTGATATCATTCAGCTTTTTGAAGCCATTCCCACGCAGGAGGTTGGCTGGATGTTTAAAAAGGGTATTCAGTATGTGTAAGGTCTGGAGAGTATAGCCGATGAAGCAGAGTTTTGTACTCAAATTCACTCGACTTGTGCATGGCGGACTTATCAACGTGCGGTCGGGCATTGTCATTGAGGAAAATTGGGGCATTTCTGTTGACTAATGATGGATGTTGCTGTCGACGTTTCTGATGCATTCTATCCATTTTTTGGTAATACTTTTCCACAGTAATATTTTCGTCAGAATTCAAAAAACTGTCACGGATGAGTCCGGTCGCAGATCACCAAACAGTCAGCTTGACCTTCTTTTGGGGTTCCTCTGGCTTTGAGAGGTGTCGTGAGGCATCTATTTATTCGTTTTTTTAGGGGAGGGGGCGCTGGAAATCTCGAAATTGGTGGAAAATCGTTGAATACGTATCATATAATTCAGAAACTAGTTCTCGACAGTTTTGCGTTGAGTGGCTTCGACTACGTTGTCGACATCCAATGGTCGACCACCATGCTAATAATCTTCAACACTCTTGTAGTCGCCACAAAATTTCGTACAAACCACATTTTCTGTACGTTCAGTAATAATTCCTGCTTCATTAATATCGCGATCTGTTGCAACAGGTTTTTGGCATGGCTTGAATTGAAATAAGAAAATCGTGCGAATTTGCCTTTTTTCATCTTTATTCAAAGTTCTGAAAATAAGATATAATTGTTTCAAAACGATTGTAATTTAAAAGATTAGATAGCGCAACAACAGTTGTTTAAGATGATATATAAAGTAAAGGTATTATAACGAAAACGTACTTGAAAGTACATAATTTGAAATCAGAATTGAAAAAAAAAATTACAAAAAATTTCCTTCCACAGCCAATATATATATATATATATATATATATATATATATATATATATATATATATATATATATATTACGACACTATATATGTGTATTTCAAGGTCGTACCATTGGTTTCATTACGCTGAATCAAGCATAAGTCAGCGTAAATTCAACAGCGACTTTGAAAACTGAAACAATGCAAAGTGAAAAAAAAAACAGAGAAAAAACCGTTAAACGAGCGTTTAAGACTCAGAGTTTCAAATTTTAAAAACATAACTTAATAATCGACGCCAACAGATTATGATTATGGGAGGGAGAAAGCGGGGGTGTGTGTGTGTAATGTATGAGTGTGTGTATGTGTGTGAGAGAGAGAAAGAAAGGGAGAGAGAGAGGAAGTGTTTGCGTGTGTATGTGTGTATGTGTATGTATATTTGTGTGCTCCCACGAGTGTGTATATATGTATGTTAAGCGGGGGGATGATGGGAAAAACTCTCTGATAGGTAAATGTCCTGTTTAAACGAACACATAATCCCATATAAATAAAGGTACGACGATTATCGGCAATAAAGGTATAAAAAAATAAAGCATAAATATATGAATTTAAATTTAATTTAGAATAAAATTAAAATTAAAATAAAAAGGTAAAGATAAAATTTAAATAAATATAAAATGAATAAAACATGAAAAAAATTATTAAATTTTAAAAAAAATTATTAAAAAGTAATAGAATAAATGTGAATGAAGAAATTTAAGATAATTAAAAAGAATTAAAGTAAATTTCAATAATTTATCTAATAGTAAATGAAACTTAAGGACTATCAGCAAATATATATACATATATATACGTATATATATATATGTATATATATATATATATATATATATATATATACATATAAAGTAACACATAGAAATCTATGGTGAGACAGTCCTACTACCTTCAAAAAATTTACCAATATTGCCATCCCTATCATTAATATTACAACCAATCCATTCATCACTAATAATAATAATAATAATAATAATAATAATAATAATAATAATAATAACAAAAATAACAATAACAATAATATTGATGATATTGATGATAAATAATAAATTAATAAAGTAAAAAATAAAGAAATAAAAATATTAAGGTAAAAAAAGCAGTAAAAAATAATAATCATATAATTATTATATTCATTAATATTAATATAAGGACAATAGTTATCACAACATTATTAACAATTAAATACATATGAATAAACTAGGGGTGAGGGAGAAGGAATGGATATATTTTAAGGTAAATTGGTACTGAAAAGTAGGTTAAAAAAGTTAGTAAAATTACGTAGTTTGGTAAGAGAAATGGAAAGGTTGCGAGGGCAGAAGGGGGAGTAACAGCTCCATAAAGGGTTATTATAGGGAGGGAGACTAATATGGTTAAGGCAAGGAGGTTAGGTAGCGAGGAAAGCTGACATATAATTTAGAAGAGTGTTGGTTTGGAGTTTAGAATGAGAGGTGAATTCGGTATTTAGGCGGCTTTGTGTCTATTAGGCTGGGTAGGTTAAGTTATGCTATTGTTGGGCCATTTGGCAAGGAGGAATTTTCTTTTGAGGGGACATTTTCTGAAGACCTCATTTTTAATGTTCATACAGGCTATGGATGTGTTATTGATAGTCTGAAGAATCCTATATTTTTCGATCGTGCAAAGTGGGCAGGTCTTGGAGGTTGGGTCGTAAGATTTTTTAACATCAGAGGTCGACCACTTTATTTTATATGATATGTTAGATTCTTTAAGCGACCAAATCTTGGTGGCTAAAGATGTGTCACATCACTTTTCAGAGGATTTGAAGGTAGTGTTGTGTGGATACAGCCTCCCCTTGAAGGTACCCTGCGCCATTCCAATGTAAATTTCCTCTTTACCCCGGTTATTGTCAGGAATGACTTTGGCCTAGTAAACAATAGATTTGATTGTGCAGCCTCGTCCTACAGGACATGTATCTCCTCACCTGCATGAGAAGCTGGGGTTGGGGGGTAATTAAGATTGGGGGGTTAGATGTCAGGATAGAGCCGACTGGGGGACAGCAGGAGTAGCTAGTTTTAATTCTGTTTCTGTTAAAGATCTTATGAGTTTATTAGTGGGTGGAAAATGTTTATCTAGTAGAAGGAAAAATTGTCTACCTATATTGTACTTGACATTGACGGAGAATGGAGGGGATACCAAATTATGTTCCTGGATCTGTTGGGTCTGCGCTGTATGGTGAGGGATTGGCTATATATGAGATATCTTCCTGGTATCCACGTTCTCGGAGGGCCATGTTATGATATGGTGCAGCTTGCTGGAAAATCTCTCGGCTGGACGAAAGGTTGGAGATTCTTCTGCTGATGCTGGGGACAAGGTTCTGGAAAACACAGGGTGGGTGGCACGATTGAGTATTTATGTACCTAAGCTGTTCAATAGGCTTGTTGTATGGTCTGGTAGAGTTGCTGGAAAGGTCCAATGTTACATATAAAAATCCACACTAGTGAGGTTTGTGTCAATGATGATATTAAAACCGAGTTCGTTAAGGAATGGAGTCATTTGTTTTCT
>NC_136518.1:23588739-23688739 GCF_053919585.1 Euprymna scolopes
TGCGTCTGCATATTGCTACTAATTTACGATATACGTAAATTTACGATTTTTCTTTGGAATTATTGTGTAGAATTCGAAAAGACATTTTTGTACTAGAAGCTAACATGGAACAATTAGCAGAGTTAACTAAGGCTCTAGCCCTTAGCATCCAGGAACAGACAAAAATGACTCAACAATTTTTAGCGCAACAACAACAACAACAACAAATTCAACAACAACAGCTACAGCAACAGCTGCAACAACAACAAGAAAGAACACAAAAAACTTTAGAGGCACAACAAGAACAAACAAACATACTACAACGACAAATGTCGACACAGCAAAAGAATTTAGAAAAGCTAATTCTAACGTCGACCGGGAAGAAGACTAATTTTTCTGCCGAGGGTATTTCAAATTCACTAACGGAATTTCGTTACTCCCCGGATACTGGTGTTACTTTCCCTGCATACTACAGAAGATACGAAACAATTTTTACGAAAAGATGTTTAGACTGGACCGATGAGGAAAAAGTTACCCTGCTACTACAAAAACTGGGTACTGATGAAAACACCAAGTATGCAAATCTAATTCTACCAAAAAAACCGGAGGAGGTTTCGTTCGAGGAAACAATTAGTACCTTGTCGAAAATATTTGATAAAAGGGATAGCCTATTTCACTCTAGATACAAATGTTTGAACATTCAGAAGGCAGAAGCTGAAGACTATCTAGAATATGCTTGCACTGTGAACTGTTTATGCGAATCATTTAAATTGAATGAAATTTCCGCAGACCAATTTAAATGTTTAATCTTTGTACAAGGTCTCACAGCACCAAGGGACAAAGATATACGTTCACGGATCCTAACAATTATGGAGGCGGATCCTAACATAACATTGCAAAAAGTCACTGAAGAGTGTCAACGTCTGATTAACATAAAGAAAGACAACACTCGCATTGAAGAGAAAAATATTTTTAAGGTGCAGCAAGTAAAAAGGCAAGGGACCACAAGAAAGTCCAGGTTCCAAGAACACAGGATCCTTAAAGGATACAAAGACCCAAAGCTAAAGTGTAAATGTTGTGGTAGTTTAAGACACAACAATAAGACCTGCTGGTTTAGGAACAAAATATGTTATGAATGTGGTCTCAGAGGTCACAAGGGAACATACTGTGCCCAGAAGAAAAGACAAGGGACCGATAATGTAAATACGCTTCGCATGAATAAAGAAAAAAGCTGCGAAAGACGGAAATATGTTGATGTTCGGATAAATGAACATCTGGTTACATTGCTTCTGGATAGCGGTGCAGATATTAGTATTATAAATGAAGATATATGCAAAAGGATAGGTCGACCTGAATTAACGAAAACCAGAAAGACGGCGAGAAGTGTGTGCGGCAAAAGATTAGAGTTCAAGGGAGAATTAAAATGCAAAGTGACATTCGCTAACCAGACTCATAAATCCAAAGTGTACGTCGTACCAGGAAAGAATACATGCCTGTTTGGGGTAGATTGGATTGTCCTGTTTAATTTATGGGAGAAACCCATAAATTCGTTTTGTAACGTTTTAACTGCAGAAAAAGCAAACCAAAGGGAAGACTTCCTGAAGGATTTGAAAACTGAATTTCCCAATGTTTTTGCCGAAGGACTAGGACTCTGTATTAAGACAGAGGCAAAATTTGAATTAAAGAAAAATGCCACTCCAGTATTCAAACCTAAAAGGAATGTGCCTTTTTCAGCGATGGACGCAATCGAAAAAGAGTTGGATAGACTTCAACAACTGGAAGTCATTGAAAAAGTTAACCACACAGATTGGGCAAGTCCAACCGTGTATGTAAAGAAAAAAAATAACAGAATAAGGGTCTTTGGAGATTTTTCAACGGGTTTAAATGACTGTCTATTGGACCATAATTATCCCCTTCCGTCCGCAGAAGATCTGTTCTCTAAGCTTAACGGAGGAAAAATTTTTTCTAAGATAGACCTCTCAGATGCTTACTTGCAAATTAAGATCAGCGATGAATGCTCCAAATACTTAGGCATAAATACTCATAAGGGCATTTTTAAGCTAAAGAGGCTTCCTTTTGGATTAAAGGTTGCTCCTGCTATTTTCCAGCAAATTATGGACACGATGCTGGCAGGGTTGGAATTTTCAATGGCCTACCTTGACGATATCCTAATTAAAAGTGAAAATTTGCAAGATCATAAGAAGCATGTAAAAGAAGTATTCAAAAGAATACAGGAATTTGGTTTTAAATTGAGCCCAGAAAAATGCGATTTTTTTATGAAAAAAATTAAATATCTAGGTCAAATAATCGACAAAGAGGGTCGAAGACCGGATCCACAAAGGACTGAAGCAATTGAAAAGATGCCTGCTCCAGATTCAGTGACAAAATTAAAATCATTTTTGGGATTAGTTCAATACTATGCAATTTACATCCCTAACATACATAATTTAAGAGCTCCTCTTAACGAGTTACTGAAAAAGGGTGTTAAATGGAACTGGAATAAGGAATGTGAATCTGCTTTCCAAAATATCAAAAGATGTCTACTGTCAGACTTAGCATTGGCACATTTCAATCCAGAAAAGGAACTAATACTAGCAACGGACGCCAGTGATTACGGTGTTGGCGCTGTATTACTTCACAAGTATGAGGATGGTAGGACAAAAGCTATCGCCCATGCTTCAAGAACGTTGGTTGCAGCGGAGAAAAATTACAGCCAAATTGAAAAAGAGGCGCTGTCGATAATATTTGGAATTACAAAGTACAATCGATTTCTCCATGGACGATCTTTTATTTTGCAAACCGACCATAAACCCCTACTTACCATATTTGGATCAAAGAAAGGCATTCCCACACATACTGCGAATCGATTACAGCGATGGGCTGTAACCCTCTTAAACTATCAGTTTAAGATGGAACATGTATCCTCAAAAAAGTTAGGACACGCAGATGCATTATCACGGTTGATCCCTAAAAGAAGCGAAAGTTTCGAAGAAACGGTAATTGCTGCGCTTAAAGACGAAAGTGAATGTACAAGTTCAATGTGTAATATGATACGTGAACTTCCGGTAACTTTCGAAAAAATAAAAAAAGAGGCAGTAAATGACATTTTCATTAAGAAAATGAAAAATCAATTGGGATGGATAAAAAAAAATAAAAAGGTAGATCAAACAACGCCTTTTTCCATCTGTGAAGATGTGCTCATGTATGGTGAGAGGATCGTAATTCCACTAACGTTACAGAGGAAAATTCTGAAGGAATTTCATACAGGTCATCCGGGCATTTCGAGAATGAAATCCCTTATGAGAGGATATGTGTACTGGCCTGGTATGAACAAGGAAGTTGAAAAATGTGTCAAGACATGCAGAGGATGTCAATTAGCAGCTCGAGATCCTCCAGTAAAAACGACGCCATGGCCAAAGACGGACCTACCCTGGTCACGTCTGCATATTGATTATGCGGGACCTATAAATGGTTATTTTTACTTGATTATTGTAGATTCTTTTTCAAAATGGCCAGAAATATTTAAGTTTAGACATCCAACAGCAAAAAACACTGTGAGTGCGCTTAATGAAATTTTTAGCCGTTTTGGAGTGCCAAAAACCTTAGTGAGCGATAATGGAACAGCATTTACTGCTCATGAATTCAAAGAATTCTGTGACTCACTAAATATTCTACATATGACAACACCTGTGTACCATCCACGATCGAATGGGTTGGCCGAAAAATTTGTAGATACGTTTAAAAGGGCACTTAAGAAAAATCTTACTACGGACACAGACGAACAATGTATTCAAACATTTTTAGCAATTTACAGGGTGACACCAAATCCTAATAATAATGTCAATTCTTCCCCGGCTGAGCTAATGTTTGCAAGAAAGATAAGATCTGTCTTCGATAGGCTGCTACCAGAGAAAAAGAAAGTTTTCAAAAAAGAAAACCTTAATACCAAGTGCTTCTCCCCAGGTGAAAATGTATATTTCAAAAATTTTCAAAATGGACGAAATCAGTGGGTTGAAGGTATTATCAAAAAAAGGATTGGGAGCATGGTCTATACCATCCAAGGATTAAGTTTTGTCTGCAAAAGACACAGAAATCAAATACGTCCCAGACTGTCTCCAAATGTGGAAGAGACACCAATGGAAACATTGTGCGATATTTTTGATATACCAAAACCAGCGTGTGTACCGCAAACAATGAATATTTCGCCTGAACCGACCATACGGGCTGGACAGAAACCTTTACCCCGGGTAACGCTGACCAGAAGGAAAAGCGCAAGAAAGAGAAAAGTTACCAGGAGATTAAGCCCTGACCCTAAAAGGAAGAGGTATTTAAGCTAAAATCAGGAAGATTTCAGCTTCAGGGGGAGGTGTTGTGAAGGAACATAACTGGCTATACACCGGTTACAAACTGTATATATATATCGGACTGTTGGGCAGACAGCGGCAGACAAGCAGTCGCAGTAAGACGGATAGTCTTACGTGTTGATTATCAGACTTTCTTCCCCATACTTGTTACTATGTACTTCTATTTACCTTAGGCGAGCAGCCTTACGTTTCTGTATTATAAATAAACCCCATTACACATACCACTCGGTGTAACTCACGTTTGTCTTTATTTCCTAAGTATTTAGGAATATAACACTAAAAATAGTAAGATTAGCAATGATAGTAGTAATAGTGTCACTGGCGATAGATTGTTTATGTGCGAATGACACAAACTGATATGCAATTTTTGTTTAGCAACTCCTGTTAGAAATGAAATCAAATGTAAAAGCAAATGTAGGTATTTTCCGTTACAAGCCTCCGTAATTATGAACGAGCAATTGCGGAAGGGGGTTGTCGTGTTGTAAATTAGCTGAGACAGCGACTGGTTCTAATGAAACGGTTTAACTTGAATAGGATATTAACGGCAGCTATTGCAAGTGTTTTTTTAGGTTTAGTAAATGATTAAAAGTTAGAATGTGAGCAATAGTAATTAGTTTGTTTAATTCGTGAAATTCTTTATTAGCAGTTCGGAATTCACTTACTCCGCTAATCGTTAAATCTAAAACATAGTTGGTAAAAGCAATAATCGTAAGCATATGCAACTGAAACTAAACGATATGGCTGGTCTGATAAAATGTGTCGAGTAATGTAGAAAAGTCCCCAGTTCGGTTTAGGGAAGTAAAAAGAGAAAAAAAAAACTGATGGTATGCGAACAATTTAGTCTACGTAGTTAATATTTGTCTGAATAAATTGAATTTTTTTGTGGCGACTGCGTTTGGAAAACTCTCACCTTATTTTTCGGACGGAAAAATGTATATATTACCAGAATGCGTGTCTGTTATTTATTTTGTGTGTCACGCTTACATCTTTTTACTTCTGTTTGTAATAAATAATTTTTCTAGGAATTCTTCATAAGTTTTCGATTACAGCTTATGACACTCGAGTGATCTCTATTTTAGAAAAAAAAAATTACTAAGAATTCTTCATCATTTTTGGATTCGGTTTCAATAATAGCTTCATAAAAGTTATATATATATATATATATATATATATATATAATGTTTATATACGTGTATATATATATATATATATATAAATCCATTACTCTCTCTCTCTGTTTATATATATATATATATATATATACACACACATATATATATATATATATATATATATATATATATATATTCTTCATAAGTTTTGGTTTTGGTTCAAGTATTATGTAACAAGGGAATCATATTGTGACATATATAACGGGACACGTACAACGGGGTATAATGATGGTGATGAAAATTCTGAGGGGAAGACACTTATTTATTACATCATGACGACGACTGCGACAATTCTTGGAGATTTTTTAATAATAGTATACTCTGTGAGATATATGCAACAACAGTTCTTATACACATATAGACAGGAGTAGATACTTCACTTATGATGGAGGATGGGGACTCATAATACTTGGAAGATTTCACACAAGAGTAACAAGATGATAAAACACATTTACCTTTTTCCTGTAAGATGCATTTAATTGCCTTCCCACTGAGCCAATTTGGCACAGGGCCGTTTTTTTTTAAGGTGGAGAGTTTGGGGAAATAGGGGCCAACTCACCGGGGAGTAGTGGCGCTGGATAGTGACAATTGGTATGAAGGGTTTCCCCTACATTAACCAATAACTTATATATGGGATTGCCCCCACATATGGTCTTTGCTTGACATTTGTTTCCAAAGCCCCGAACGGCCCGTGCCGGGAAAGTATGATTTTAACTCTAAGGAATGAGGAGGCGATTAGTTACAAAACATAAATGGTGATTACTTTATTCATCTGATCGGCCGGTTGATGACGTCAGGAATTCAAACTTTCATCTACATGATCTAATCTTCTACCCTTCGCTTCTAAGGGATCTCCTTTCCAACTGACTATCTCTTATCAACTATCGACTCTCAACTCTCGACTGATCAACTGCCCCTTACTCCGAACCCACAGAATCCTATATTGAGAAATCTCCGTAGGTTATTACGTCAGAAGTGTGTTTACAAACGTGATTAATATTCACGTGAGTTACATATGTTTGTCCAAACACACTTTTGGCTGAGAAAATAATCCTCAATTATGTCTGACCTATTTTTCAACAATATAATTTAACTCGCATTGTGCATTCATTTAACTGATACTTTTAAAATCTAGATTTCCAGAGAATGGAAAATAAACTCTTTTTCTGATATAAACAATATTTAACTATTTCTTATAGAATTAACAATAGTTTGAATTTCAAACATTTCATTTTTTAATCATCTTTTACACTTTGCCTACAGGATTCGATTCTAACCTTATCCTAATAGCATTTGCACTTATCTAGTATGTCTTCCGACTTACCTGATAAGAGACAGCCCTTCATGTAACACAAGCTGATGCGCACAGGTCATATGGATATATATATATATATATATATATTTACTTTTGAAATAACAATTTTATAATAATTATTACAAAATTAGAGTATAATAATATACATTAATTTTGCTTAAGTTAGCTGATATAAATTCTTTTGCAGTTTTTACAAAAGATCTACAATAATATCAGGGTATTTCCAGTTACCTTGAACATCCACAGAAGCAAACATCAATATATTACATATAAAATAGTCCACTATTGAATTTCCACAGGGCAACTACTGTTTATTATTTTATCATATACACAAATAAGCGACATATGTTGCTTTTACATCTGTTTTTACATATATATACATACGAGGGGCGTGGGATAGATAATGCCCCTAACCCACATCCTATAGCCTGCTTTGGAGGTGGTGAGTCCAAGTGCTTCTACTGCATTTACTGGGCTTTGGTTTCTAGATCAGAGTGATGGACCCAGGTTTCATCCTGTGTAATCAGTCTTTTGAAAATCTTTGACTCATCTTCTTTGCCCATCTCCAAATTCATCCACGAGCACGACGCCTTCTCACTTCTGGAATGGTGTAAGCAACCTAGGAATCCATCTGGCATACACTTTATGCATATGCAATTGGTCAGGTATGATAGTTTCAACATACCCTCTACTAATCTTGACATCTTGGGGTATTTGGCGAATAGTAATGCACCGATCTTCCAAAACGGCAGCCTCAAATTGACGGAAAGATGTCACATCAATGGCAGAAGGGGGCGACCAGGTCTGGAAGCTGGCCATGTTTGAATTCACGATACCAACGTTTTACATATGATGCGGCATTATCACCATAAGTTTCTTTCATTTCATCAAAAGTCTCCTGTGGTGTGCGTCCTTTCAAATACAAAACCGGATCACTGCTCGACATTCAACAGGCTTTATTTCACACCTGACTCGGTTCAACACCTGTAAAACAGAAACCACAATTAGTTCAGAGCTATAATTTTCCTCATAACCCGTAGAGATATAAATCATTGCACATGCAAAATTTCAGCTAGATCAGACAACTGAAAGTGTATATATATATATATACATATATATATATATACATATATATATATATATATATATATATATATATATATATATACTAGCAAGTATTATACAGGCGGCATAATCACGTTGACACACCGATTCCCATCGTCAGATCAGCGAAGTTAAGCAACGTTGAGCCTGGACATTACTAAAATGGGTGACCAATTTGGGAAGTCCGGGTGCTGTAGGTAGGAGGACGTCGACACCTCCCTGCAAAAAGTTGCAAAAATCTAACGTCATCATCTCCCCTAACGGGGATATACATGCGACTGGGGACCGCTTGTGAACTTCATACTGCCATGAAACTTCCTGCTTCGGAGGAAGCCAATTAAACCCTGAACCACTTCTCGAAAACGCTCTTAACGATAGTTCTAGTGAACGGCCCATCAGGAAATTTTGAATATCTACTGTCATAAGATAGATAGATCATCTGTCAAAATTTATAAGAAATTGAAAGAACGGGTTTTGAGATAATTCAGGTTCAATGTTTAGGTCAGGGTCAACTGTTTTAATTTGACCTTGAACAAAAAAACTATTCCCAGATAAAATTATAGATCTATCCAAGTACTTTAAAATGATATATGAATCAATTTTATAGGCCCAAAAACAACAGATACCGTCTCATAAATTGGTCACTTTTTCATAAAAAATCACATTTTTGTAAAAGGGCAAGGCTATATGTCAGAACTCCTTGACCTTGAGGTGCCATCCAATTCCTTTCATGGGGATCTATACGTGTCGCAAATTTAAAAAAAAAAAACGTGTCGGACATGGTTTTACCCCCTGTCGATTTGATATGGAATGGTGTATATGTGTGTTTTTCCCTACATATGGGTAGCTTACTGGGTAAGTAAACATATAAAAAAATATATATTTCCAGTTCCGATTTTAATTATAAATGTGCCCGTGTTTTTATCCTTTCTAAATGTAGTTATTAGAGTTCATGCATGTTTTTATCTATATTAAATGCCCCTTGTGTAGTGAATAAGAATAGGTATGAATGTATCATACAACAATAACTATTATTGAGGATCTCCGTTATTTTCCCGCAGACTGGAAATACATTTGAATTTTCACCAGCTGTAGGTAAATAGCTCCAATGCCATGTGGATGCATTGGAACGGGCAAAGGATAAGAGAAAAAAATCCTGTTCCAAGTCCAAAGAGGCGGATGATGAAGCACTGAAACACCTTTCCGGCAATACCTGCAGTTGTGCTGGCTCTGGCATTTCTTTCCGTCGGATATTGCTTGCAAGGGTGAGATGGGAACCCTGGTAATTGAGCAAAGCTAGGCCTCCTTATCACCCGCCAATGCCTGCACCTGGAGAGCCAATTCCATCTTCGAACTGCATAGCCACATCGGATAATGCAGTTAATCAGAATAGATGCAAAATGGCATTGCCTTATCAGACAGGTGCCCGTTATACCGTATGAATGATGGCGACGTGTATTCATGCATATATATATATATATATTGAATTAAAGGTTCTGAGGATTTTTTGAAGTATGACAAACGATGTTACTTTTTATATTTAATATTTTTATTGTTATTTTTTATATTTCAAGCGGACCTCCGCTCTTGGTCACAATAAAGTATCGAAATGAAAAAGAAAAAGAAAACCGTTGAAAGAACTGGAGATTTGTAGCGTTGACAGCGTTCATTCCTAGCAATATTGTTCGAAAAAGTTCACGTGAATCATTTTAGCCGTTTCTGGAAGAAGATTGTGTTTTAAAATATTTTTTTAAATGTTGCAACGTAAAAGCGTTTAATTCAAACGACAAAAATGAGAAACAATTGATTTCAATATGTATAATGGAATAAAAATTAAATTTTTAAACAGTAAAAATAATATAATTATATGTTATGAATGATAATAATAATATAATAATAATAATAATAATAATAATAATAATAATAATAATAATAATAAAACTACTGAAGAGGGCAGGTTAGAGACAATGTCGGCGTTTTAAACGATGAGTAAGAGAAAAAACTACTACTACTACTACTACTACTACTACTACTACTACTAATAATAATAATAATAATAATAATAATAATAATAATA
Organism: Euprymna scolopes; assembly: GCF_053919585.1. Taxonomy (NCBI): domain Eukaryota; kingdom Metazoa; phylum Mollusca; class Cephalopoda; order Sepiida; family Sepiolidae; genus Euprymna; species Euprymna scolopes. The sequence goes on from NC_136518.1 coordinate 23,598,751, forward strand.
ATAATAATAATAATAATAATAATAAAACTACTGAAGAGGGCAGAGTTAGAAAAATATCGGCTTTTTTAATGGTCAGTAAATTCCGTCTCTCCCTCAATAAAGATGGGACGGACATAGATAAATAAATAAATAAATAAATAAATAATATGAAGTTAACGATGTAAACATAAATGTAAAACACACATACACACACACACATACACACACACACACACATATATATATATATATATTTTTATATATATATATATATATATATATATATATATATATATATATATATATATATATATATAGGAAAATGGTGTATATATATAGGGAAGAAGTGCAGATAGAAGGTTAGGTATTACGAAAATAATAATAATAATAATAATAATAATAATAATAATAATAATAATAATAATAATAATAATAACAATAATAATAATAATAATAATAAAAATAAAAATGAAGATAAATAAAGTAATACTAAGAATAACAAGAGAATAATGCATGTGTTAGCTATAAAACGAAAAGATGTAATATACATATTGAAATCAATATAGAACAAGGACATGTTAATACATACGTAAAAGTATATATGTATGAGTAGGTGATTGTGTTACTTAATTATTTTTTGAAGTATTTGTAGAATTTAAGTTGGCCAAGGTCTGTGTTAAGACCTGTCATATGAGTGTTTAGTCTGATGATCCATTGTATTTCTCTTTGTTTTCGTATTTTTGTTGATCGGAAATTTGAATATATATATATATATATATATATATATATATATATATATATATATATATATACATATACATATATATATATATATATATATACATATACATATATATGGTCTTATTATTATAGTATTCCGAATATTACTGGGTTTATATAATTGAAAATTCGGTAATCGTCCACATACCAATAAGTTTTAAGTCAAAATGAGAGGACTACAACTGTAAGCTACAAAATTATCATATTTCATAACTGAGCATTCATATATTGTTTTAACAAAACCGAGACATCAAGGAATAGACTGATAGCGACAAATATTATATTGCATCGTTAGTTACAATTGTTTCAAGACTATTCGGACAAATTCAAACATTATGTCGTTTGAAAATTTTCACAAGAACAACCTTTCGTCAGACTTATTGAATAAAAATTACTTTAACAATGAACAATATGAAATCCAATTACCTTATATGGAAAAACACGGGAAATATTTCACTTACGCCTCATCCTTTCAAATTTTTTCGAAGATTTATTTTTAAACTTTAAGTTAAACTTAGAAAGCTAGGAAGAAAAATCGAGTTTGCTCTTTTAACACAATAGTAAATAAGTATAAATATTTACAAAAATATTATGCGGTCTGTAGTTTCGTTTTTGAGCTTAATAAACGCTTTAAAATATGTTGAACCACATACAACTTAGCCAGCGAGGTAGAAAACGAACACTTAGAAAATCAATTTCACCTTTTTTAAAACAACAGTAATTAACTAAAAACATTCTTTAAAAAGAATATCACCGTCAAGAATGATCCTAAAATGTGCGTATGAATTTTTGGTACCACGTTATTTGTAAATAGTGTTTTCATGTGCAATTCCAATTCTCACGCTATCCGTTTTTATTTCAATTGTATATTTTTTTATTCAATTGTAAGGTGAACGCAAAAAACATTTATTAAACTTGAAAATAATATTTAAAATTGCGCGGATTCCATTTATGCTTTCACCAATTTGCCTGTTAATAATTACATGAACACAGTCTCCTCTACATGTTAAGAATGACTTTACAAATAATAAAATTATTATTTCAGCACGGTTCCAAAAAGCGAACATACACGACTGCTATACCTATAGCGAAATACGCATCGGCTCCGATATTAAACGTAGTTCGACGGAGAGATCCGTTATTAATTTTACAAGGAAATAATTTTTGCGTGGGTGACCTATTTTTTTTTTTTTAAATTTGTTTCGGCTTGAAATGTGCGCATGGTTTTTGTTATTATAATTTTATTCATTTATTTGTTTATTTTTGATTTTTTTTTGCCGGAGTTTATGCAATTATAAACAAGAAAATTGGTGAAAGCCAAAATAGAATCCGCGCTTTTTCAAATATTATTTTCAAGTTTATTAAAGGTTTACGATTCATGCGGTATCTTTTTTTAAACTAAAAATAAAAATTTAAAGTTCGCTTGAACTTTAATGGTTACTTTTCTTATTATTGTTTTGTATTCTTTTGTTTTTTATTTTTGTTTGTTTTTTTTGGGGGGGCGGAATTTACAAACAAATAACATAACAGCAAAGCAATACAAAACAAACAAAAAAAGTTTGGTGATTAATCACTTATGTTACTGTTATTTTTTAATTATTGAACGTATCGTAAAACTTTAATGAAACTTGAAAATAGTTTTAAAAAATAGCGATGGTACTTTTATCTAACAATTTAATACAAACAGGGATCGTAAAACTTTAATTAAAATTGAAAATACTATTTAAAAATAGCGCTGGTACTTTAACCTATTAATTTAATAAGAACAGGTATCGTAAAAGTTTAATTAAACTTGAAAATACTATTTAAACATAGCGCGGATCAATAAGCGTACTAACACCAAATTACATTTCACTGTGTTTCGATCTAAGACAATCCATGAGAGGTACGTGCACGCTAACGTTTTTTTTTTATCGCACCAAGTGCTAATTTTGACTTTCACCAATTTTCCTGGTTATAATTTCCTATAACAAAGCTCCGGCCAAAAAAAATATATCCATAAAAAAGATAAAGTCATAATAACAAAATAATGCTCAAACTTCAAGCCAAAATAAATAAAGAAAAATTAAACTTGGTCACACAAGCAAAAATGCTTTCCTTGTAAAAATAATAACGGCTTCCTCAGTCGAACAACGTACAACATCGGGGCCGCTGCGTAATTCGCTATGGGCAGCACTCACGTACCTCAGCCAATCACATTTTATAACGTCATCCTGTTTTATTTTTTTATTTGTCAAGCACGTGATTAATTAAAATTAAATTATAATCACATTCTTACATTTGAAATAGTAGTATTGATAAATGCTACCTATTGTTCGTTTCAAAATGTAAACGGACTTCTGGTTAAATTAATCGATTCCAGTGTTGAACGTAAAGAGTTCCTTTTTAAGGATGACATTGTTCGACTAGTATTTTCAAGTTGAACTCACGTAATACAATATATTTTTGCCCATTAAATAGTTAAGTGGAAGAACAGAATAGTTATTTACAAACAGACCGGAACACACGCAGCTTTGATTAAAACGAAAATATATCATCAATAGTCCTTACAAGCGATCAGTTAGTACGCGTAGTTGCAGCTAGCAGCTATTGTGATAAGTAGTATTAATAGTCGTTTAGCGTGTTTTGACAGAAAGTTTAGTATAAATTGTGGAAAACCCGTAACAACCAAATCTGTAAATATATATATTTTTTAAAATCGATATTATATCAAAATATATAAAATATTTCAAATAAATCAGAATAACATGAGTGTTATATATATCACTATTCCAAAAGAATTTATTAAATATTTGGTGAAGAAATTATCTTTATGCTGGACCTACAGCTTCTTTACGTTTGTCGCTCATTTCTTCTCTCTCTCTCTTTCTCTCTCTCTTTCTCTGTAAAAATCAATGTGCAAGCGATAATTCTTGCAAACAGTCAGCCTGATGCTGTTAAGAATAGTTCCAACGGACAGTTATTAAATGTTATGTTATGGTAGTATGAATATATGCCCGGTAGGAAAACTTTTAAGGAACGATTTTGTGAAAAAGATTTTTTTAAATCCATATTATATCAAATTATATAAAATAATATCTGCAACGAAACAGAAGAAAATGGGGATTATTATTATCATTATTCCAAAGGAGTCCATTAAATATTTGGCGAGGAAATTAAAAATGTGTTTTTCATGCAGTACCTACTGCTTCATTACTTAATAGTAGTCAGCAAGTAATATTTTGTTTGTCCAGTAGTTACTTGCTTGATTAATAAGATAATAGAAAAAAAAATAATTAATGAGTAAATAAAACAAATGAAAGTAACTATAATAACAGCGATGATAATAATTTTTTTTAAATATGCAAAACCACTTTTCTGTTTCACTACTGTCCCGTTCCAATATCCATTTTAACCTTACAATATTTCAATGTTTTTCGTTTTGCAATGAGATTTTTTGGTCCCATTTCTTTGGAAAAAAAAATGATATTCTCGAAATATTAATACCTTCATCATCCGTGGTTATATCAAAAAGTAGGTTCATATTTACTGATTTGTATTGTGATTATCTTGAACATATAAGAAGATGTACGGAATTTAATAAAATAACAAAACCAATAATATATTTTTTCGTTAGTCTATTTTTGTTCATACGTAACGCCATACCAACAATCGGTTACTTGCATTGCTACAGCATTTTTATACTCCTCCATATCTATTTTCCAGCAATGTTTCAAGAAAACTAAATTTCTCCGTCACACACACACACACACACACACACACACACATATATATATATATATATATATATATATATATATATATATATACGTATTCCTTATTATTTTCGTGTGTGTATTATTTTATTTGCGTATGAATATGCGCAATGATGTGTATATATGTATATATAAGTTTGTATATATGTATATATGTGTGTGTATGTGTGTGTATTACTGTTATTGTTCATGCATGATTGTATGAGCATATCACTTTGTTATTGTATATGTTTTCATGCTTGCGGTTTGTTCATATTTTGTCTGTAAGGTCGAGAACAAACAAATTCGCTCTATTCTTAGCGTTACTTGTAGGTGTTACTTGTAGGGGAAGTATCTTTATGCCAGATAGTCATGCGGAACTCTTGAATAGAGAGACCTTAGACAACTGGGGGCAGTGTCTATAAGGTATTCAATTTCTTCCCCGTAGGCATTCAGGTTTTCTTCAAGAAGAATTCAAGTTCTCTTCAAAAGGCATTCAAGTTCTCCTTAGTAATCATTCCTGTTCTCTCCGGTAAACATTGAATTTCTCGCTCCCTTTCTCTCTCTCTCTCTCTCCACACACACACACACACACACACACACACACACACACACACACACATATATATATATATATATATATATATATTACATTAAGATTTTATACTTTCTAGGCACCATCAGGTAACTCATATTATTCCTGTCTGTCTTACAACGAATTTTAAAGTTTCATCTAATTTATCTACAATTATGTTTCGTTGCGCAAATGTGCATCTGTGTATGTAGTTGACAACGTCTAAATTTTGTATCGATAAGAGATTTATCTTTTTTAATTAAAATGCCTTAGGTGCAACTATTTTCCCAGAAGGCGAACTAATTAGCTGGTGGCACAGATTTTGATGAACAGTGTCGAACGACTGTTCAGGATAAGTAGTTGAGTTATTTTAATGATTTAGTGTATCACCTACGAGTATCAAAAGTAGACACACACTCGTACACATTAATATAAGGACGCATTGCCAATTTTTCATATGTCCTATATATAAATGTGCAATCAAATGAATTGAAATCAAAAATGTATTCTATGAAATGTTCTTATACACATTCAAAACGTCGGATTTGAAGAGTTTCCAACTCTGAATAGTATCATACATTTTCGAATTTGTAAAAAGGCTTACTGTGTTAAAATTTCATGATATATATTTCTAGTTGTGTTTTAAACCAGTATAATAAAGTAAAATAATAGATCAAACTTTTTTATTTTCCCGTATTATGTAGGTGTAATTTAAATGTCGAAATTTATGCAAATGAAAGAGAAAATTCTGACTGCTTGTCGGGTAAGTCGGAAATTTGTGGGTTGATATTTTTGCCATGTTTAAGAATGATATATGAGTGCTAGGCGAACCAGTATAGATATGACAACAATATTACGTGCACTGCCTAATTGTAACTTTTTAAACATATAAACTACCCTATCGTGTAGGTAATTGTCTAGCACGATAAGGTGTTACACATTTTGTAGCAGCCTTGGAAATGTCCTCAGCATTACTGACACTGATAATACTAATACTGATACTGATAATACTAAAATTCCACAAGGTTTGTTGCGTGTGTATTAATTAGTTCTGAAATAAGGAGTATCATGAAATGGTTTGTTCTTTTATATCCCTATAATACGTTAGACCATACACGAGGATTGAGTAATTTGGAGAGAATATGACAAAATATAAATATGTTTAATATAAGAATCAAGGCATATTTAAATCGATTGTAAATAAAGTTATATGTGAATCATTTGTAGATGTAATAATTTTGACTATCCCAATACAAACGTTTTATCTCCACAGCAGATTAAAGACTCACGCATGTAAAAGAGTTGAAATTATAAAAGTCTGACGTTAAAAACACAGTTCATTTCTATCTTGAATATAGACGCCCAACATGTAAAACATATAGTAGGTTTTGAAGCTGCTAAGTATACGTGCTTATTTCTCTTACTACATTTTTGCAATCTAAAGCAATCTAAAGCAATCTAAAGCAATCTAAAGCAATCTAAAGCAATCTAAATCCCTTTTTACAAATGCAGAGAAGTTTCCATGTAATAGAATGTTATTCCTATTCTCAATTTAGCTGTAAATTTTAGATTTATTTGTGAGATATCATTTTTACATAATTCGCCTTACTTTCAACAAAATACATTTTTTAAATAATTTCTTCCATATCGATAAGATTCTCCTTTTTTATTATTTACTTTATTTTTCATATGTTTTTGTATTTTTTGTCATTTTTCTGTTCATTTGTAAGTTAGCATTTTTAATCATTATTCCGCAATCAATTTAATATTTTTTTGTTTTGTTTCCTTTATAGGCATTCATTCTTCGTGTGTCCTTAACTTTTCTCTTTGCCCAAGTTCTCTATTTCATATCTTCCTTACAATTATTTCTTGTTGAATATCACTTAATTTTCACTTTTCTTCCTTTACTTCCTAATTTTTTCTGTCTTTTATATACATCCTCCTAAATGTGCAACGCCAAAAGCTTCGGCCGGGCATTTATCTGCAATTCAATTACATCCGAACAGAATTGACCTTCCCTTCACTGACCGAATAGTCAGTCAACAATTCGGCCATTCCACTGTCGGGTCTACAGGCCAGTGAACAGAGTGGACAATTCTTTCAATGACTGTCTATTCATGAAGCATAGTTTGTAGCCTTCCCATTCAGAAGCTGAACTAATGTTTTCTCTCTGACTTTCCGTGCTTAATCGATGAAAAAGATAATTTCATTCGCAGCCAGCACAATGGCTAAAGAAAAACACTTTTTGAAGCGAATACTTACTGACGCATCATCGCCCATACATTCATCAGTGGTACGGCGCCTCTTTGAAATTCGCTTAATCGATATCAATAACTGGTTACTTTTGGTAGCCCATCTTATATATATATATATATATATATATATATATATATATATATATATATATATATATGCATATATATGTGTGTGTGGGGGGTGCATGTGTGTGCGCGTGTACGTGTGCGAATTGTACGGGTGTATGTCTCTATGAGTCTGTGTGTATATATAATACATATATATATATATATGCAAACACCTATATATATGTATATATATGTATGCATATATAGACATGCATAGATAGATATATACGTATTAGATATATTTATGACTTATTAGGATATCAGCGCTACAATTATTTATTTTACTTTAATTTTACAAAGTCACTGTAATATATGTTTCAAGACATCATATAAAGCGTGTTTACTTCATTATTATTATTATCATTATATTTATTATTATTATTATTATTATTATATTTATTATTATTATTATTATTATTATTATTATTATTATTATTATTATTATTATTATTATTATTTACTCACTAAGGGGTATTCATACAAGCCATCATTAAATATTGTTTTTTGAGAACAACTTGTGATATTCCCTAGAGTTTGAATGGCAACGAGTCTTACCTGATTTCCAGCACTCTCTACGTTTTTCGAACCTGTTACAAAAGTATTTGCGTTATCAAAAGAGCCGCGTACCATTGATTTCTCGTTGGTGGCGGCCATTGGTCTTCACTGGAATTTGGGTGGCAATAGCCCTCTCCAAGGACCCAGTCCTATTTGCACGAACCGAAATCTGTCTAGTGCTTTCTCTCCTCACTCTTTCCATCCACCTTGAACTTCCTTGTTTGTTGTTGTGCCTGTTTTTGGTGACACTCATCCAAATTATTATTATTATTATTATTATTATTATTATTATTATTATTATTATTATTATTATAGTTAGGAATGAAATGAATAACGAAAGTAAAATTGATGAAACTAGCTCTGATGAAAGAACTGAGAGAGTAGAAGTGCAGAAGGGAAATGTAAACGATTATAGGAGGCGGACAACTGAGGAGGTATGGAATCCTATGGTTAGGGGAAGTAATAAGAAAGAGTTTGAAGGATCTAAGGCAGATGAGATCATTGACTCTGAGACAATAGAGCCAGTGAAAGGAGCATATGTATGCAGAAGTGGTGATGAAGTTAAAACTTTGACTTCTGTAGAAAAAGAAGTACTTCAGAAGTTCAGAGTGGTTCTTCTTAGAGACGATATCATAGAGATTCCAAGTATGAATAGTAGTGATAGGCGGAAGATGAAAAACGAGGTAAAAATAATTCAAGGAATAATTCACAAACTCATAAGAAATAACATCTATCACGGAACTTAACAGGCATCTATATCCAGCGGCATACGTTATTGCGAATCGTCTTGGCTTATTACAGAAGAAAAAGGGAAAATGAAGGATAGAAGGACACACTGGCAGAGACGGCTTGAAGAAAGTATTAAATGGTGGCGGAAAGACATTGGTAGAATCGAAGAAATAAGAAAAGGAGTTAAACTAGGACAGAAAGCTAAGGACGAGCTTTAAATGAGGTATTGATTGTTGGAAAAGGGAACGATGAACGTTCTAACAATGTTAGAAGAGAATGTCCACACTGGTGGTATGAAAATTAGGAACTTTGTTGAAAAAAGTGTTACATTTCGGCAGAACGACCTTTTCCGAAACAATCAGTCTCAGCTGTATAAAGAATTAAATGGTAGTAAACAGGCGGGGAATAACAACACTCCAAATGCAAAAGATGCAAGGAAGTTCTGGGGTGGGATTTGGTCCGTCGAAGGGCGATATAATGAGATAGCTAGCCAGTTGGGAGAGGTCAGAGAAAGGTTATCAGAAATGCAGCAGATGAAGAACGTTGAGATAACCATCGATGCCGTTAAAGCTGGCATACGAAGGATGACAAACTGGTAGGCACCTGGTCCAGATGGAGTGATGGGCTTCTGGTTTAAACAGTTCCCATGCCTTTATCCACCTATAGCTGCTGCTCTGCAAAGGGTTGTCCCTGATTGACTTTTGAAGGGAAGAACAACACTGATTAGCAAAGATTCCGCAAAAGGAACAGATGCCAATAATTATAGACCAATCACATGTCTGCCATTGATGCGGAAACTGTTGACTGGAATATTTACGGAGAAACTTTATGAACATCTAGAGAGTAATGGTGTATTTCCTTATGAACAAAAGGGGTGCCGGAAAGGCTCGAGAGGTACCAAAAAGCAACTACTAAATGATAAAGCAATAATGCAGGATGTGAAGAAGAAGAAGAGAAATCTGAGCGTAGCATGGATCGATTACAGAAAGGCTTATGACATGGTTCCTCATTCATGGATATGTGAAATACTATTGATGATGAAGGTTGCTGACAATGTGGGAGGGTTTTTGGAGACAAGTATGGCTCAATGGAAAACGGTACTGACAGCAAATAGAGAGGAGATGGGGCAGGTTGGCATTAAACGTGGGGTATTACAAGGAGATTCGTTATCCCCACTTCTTTTTGTAATTATAATGATGCCACTGAGCATCCTCTTGAAGAGAGAAAAACTGGGGTATAACTTTGGATCTGGTGACACACGCCTCAACCATCTACTGTTTATGGATGATTTGAAAATATTCTGTAGAAATGAAAAGGAAATGGAGGGACTTGTAGAACTTGTGGGGACATACTCAGGAGACATTAGGTTGAAGTTTGCGATTAGTAAATGTGCGATGCTGGTGATAAAAAGAGGAGTGCAGGTTCATTCGAATGGAATAGTGCTGCCAAATCGAGTAACCATGAAAGAAATAGAAGATACAGGATATAAGTATTTAGGGGTGCTAGAAGGTGTAGGCATCATGAACAGAGAAATGAAAGAAAAAGTCAGGAAGGACTATCTTAGAAGAGTGCAGTAAATGCTGGGCAATCAGTGTGTTAAGATACAGTGCGAGACTTTTAGAATGGTCTTACAAGGATTGTCATGCCATGGATAACAAAACAAGAAAAGTTTTAGCAATGTTTGGTATATTTCACATTCGAAGTAGCGTAGCAAGGCTGTATCAAAATAGGAAAGATGGTGGGAGAGGATTGAAAAGTGTAAAAGATTGTGTTAGAACAGAGGAGATGTTGATGGAACATGTGGTTATAAGTGAGGAGTGCATGCTTAAGGTTGTGGCCAATGTAGTGGATATATGTGAGACCAAGGCTGATTATATGAAACGTATGGATAGAGAAAGGGCAGAGATACTGGCTATGAAGAAAATGCATGGAAGGTTTTTCCAGGATATTGCAGAAGTGGCTGATGAAAGATCATGGCAATGGCCTAGAGCTGGGTATCTGGCTAAGAGTACTGAAGCTTTTGCTTGTGCAGAACAAGAACAGGCATTAGGAACACGATTGTTAAAAAATGTGGTTCTAGGAGAGGAAATTGCTGCAGAATGCCGGATTTGTGGTAAGACCTCAGAGTCAATTGCGCACCTTGCAGCAGGGTGTAGTGGAGTGGCCCAGAGAGAGTACCGCAAAATACACGATCGCATGGGATTCCGGATATATTGGGAGGTGTGTAAGAGAGTTGGGGTGAAGTGTGCTCGAAAATGGTTTGAGAAGGTGACTGATGTACAAGTGAGGATGGCAAGGTAGAGCTATGGTTGGAAAAAAGTGTCATATGTACCAAGCAATTGGAATATAATCGTCCGGATTTGGTCGTCATTGACAAAGTTTAAAAAAAACTGGCAGATTGTAGACTTCTCAGTACCCTGAGACCGGAATGTGAGAGAGAATGAGAATGAGAAGTGGAGCAATTATGCTCCATTAGCCTTGGAGATAAGGCGTATACACGGGGTTAAAACACAAATAATCCCGGTCGTAGTTGGTACACTAGGAGTAGTATCAAGTCGTCTGGAAGGACAATTGAAAAAACTACAAATCCTCGATGTTGTAGGTGGCCTCCAAACCTCTGCAATTATAGGTACCGCCAACATCCTCAGGAAAATCCTTGATCTTTGAAGCTCCTGTTTTTAAGCCGGGAGTAAGGGAAATCCTCTGGAAATTAATCGCATCCATTTCCAGAGAGACGTTCATAAACGAAATCAGAATTATCATTATCATTATCATTATTATTATTATTATTATTATTATTATTATTATTATTATTATTATTATTATTATTATTATTATTGTTATTATTATTATTAATATAAATATTAATATTATTATATAAACAAGGTTTTATCTGATATTTCATAAAAATCATTATTTGTTCTGAATAATGTCACTGTATATAGTAACGGTTGTTGTTTTCATGTCATACTTTCTAGTCTCCAGTATTTCTCCGTGTCGCCTGATCTAAATAATGTTGGTTGAGGGGTGAGGCAAAAGATCGCGTAACGATTGCCTCTAGGGGCATTGCAGTCTTATTAGGTACGGGCAAAATGAATGCCGATGTTCAAAATGTATAAACATTTTTACCCCCCCCATTTATTTAAATTCACCAAAAAATTAGGTGATTAACCAATTTTGAGGAAATTTTTAGTATTTATTATATAATGATCGCGGAATATAATGAATTAATTATGTTATTTAAATCTGAGTGGAAAGGTATTATTTTGTTTAATCAAAAATACCTTTATTAAAGTTATGGGTTTCAGTAGTAAATAAATAAAACACGCTATAATTTATGTTTACTTTTTTATATAAATCAGGCATCGTAATTTGTAAAAATAAATAAATAAAATAATTTTTACAGGAACATTACGAAAAAAGTTCTAAAGTCCGTATTAATGAATTCTATATGACTCGCAGAAAAATGATTTTCTCGAACTACCAATATTACTGTGGAATTAAGCATTGTTTATGTAATGTTTTTATTAAAAAAAATTATAATAGCAAAAATATTTCTACTTTCCTTTAATTACAGATTTTAATAATTTCTTTGCTCGCAAGAAAGTGAAACTTTCGGCGTAAACTAATTTTTATATAATCTCGAACAATAATTAAAAAAATAATTTGAAAACAGGAACATAAAAAATAATTAAATTAAAAAATGTTAAAAATTGATACAAAAGTTCAAAATAGGAATGTATGGATACATGGCTGGGAAAAAATAAACCTGACACCCCTACCTCCTTTTACTATCGTGACTTCATTTTGAAACAGCCTTTTGATTGGTTGAAATTTTAAGCTTCCGTATATTCGTGTTTACAAACTGTTATTAGGGGCGTTTTGCCAAACGGCATAATTACTTGCTTTTTGATGGCTAATGAAGCTGTATTTTGTATAAACAAAGTGTTTTTTTAATTCAGTATCTTAGAACTTTACTAATTATCTTTGAAATAGACACAGAAACTAATATTTACCTTTAAAAGGTTTATACAATTAATTTATTTAACTTCAAAATTTTTCTGGATTGGTTAGCCCGCCGGGAAAAGATTTTCATAACTTTTTTCATGGGTCCAAATTGTGTTTTTTCCTTTAGGGAATTAACTTTAGTCACTAATTTGCAAATGCAAACAAAAAGTAGTCGGAGACCTACAAAAAAAATTATGATAAATCGGCTTTAAAAACTAGGTCCCCCTATTTTTGCCCGCCCATTTTTGCCCGTACCTAAGCCTTATAGTGGGTATCATGTTCAATTATATAGACAGGAATTACTAGGTATTTTAAATACGTTTTGTTAGTGTGAACCGGCACATGTGCATACATTGTCTGATGAGATATGAGACAATAACTGTTTAAATATTGACTGAGACCGAGTAAGAAGTAGACATGATAAGTTGTAGAGTTTTTTAAATAATAGTTAATTAATGTTCATTACATTAATTTAAGCAGAACAAATACTATTTTATTGCTTAGTAAAGTATTTAGTTTTTTTACTTAAACTTATTTACTATAATACATTTGAAACATCGAATGTTATCATAACCAACAAGTCTTACCCCGGGTTGAACTATGAATATTATTAATCTGGTATATTAATTTAAATGGCCATTACTTGGGTAGACTGTGTTTCTGACGTTATTAAAATGTTTATGGTGTTTGAATTCTACACATTTAAAAAAAAAACCTATGTGGTTGCCGTTCTTCCAAATTATGAAAAAAATTCTCGTAGATTATCTAAACCTATAAAAAATGGAAATAAAAACATACATTAACTAATACTGCCCATCCTATATACAAAGCAAAGAATTGAGCAAGAATATAAAATACATATCCGAAATATAAACCAATGCATTTTGTTGATGACATATGCTTTATTTACTTAATTTAGAGAGCCTTTACAAAATAGCACTAAAATATGAGAACTTACACTCTTTACATAGTATCTAACCATCGACTTTGGTTTCAAATTAGAGAATAATCCAATAAACTTCCCAATAACGACGGCAAATTTATGAGCTAGTTCCAGTCTGAAAAAAAAACATTCATAAAACATACATTCATAAGGGTATTGTCATAAAACAGAAAATAGACTGATATAATATGTCTGCAGTATGTGACTTTGCTTTATATATATATATATATATATATATATATATATATATATATATATATATATATATATATATATATATATAGCAAAAGTACCCGCCGTTGACTGGGTTAAAAACAACCTACAGAAAATGGACTATGATTTTTGAAAGTATGATATGTTGTGAAAAGGAAGGGTTGTAAAGAGATACCTTCGAATTTAGGGGCATCAAAACCAAAGTAAAATATGATGAAAGTAAAAATAAAATAGATAAACCCCATAATTTATTATACCATACCTGTTCACACTGAAACACTTATCACAATATTCTGTGGATCTATATTAAAAAAAAAACTTGTTAAACTCTGTGACATATTTTCATTCTATGGAGGTCAGGTCACATAATTTTATTATACCATATTTCTTCAAACTGAAACATAATTATCAAATTATACGTACGCAGATAGATAGGAAAATCTTTATTAAAGTGTGTGTCTATTTCCATTCTATGGAAGCCAGGCGCGACTACGGACCCTACAATTTTATTATACCATCCTTATTAAAGTTAAAACATACTTATCAATGTATTCTCATGTACATCTATATCTAACACACTTGTAAACGTTTTTTTTAAATGTTAAATTATTAATTTTCATACTTTGTGGACAGGCGCGACGCAGACCCCACAATTTTAATGAACCACCGTTCTGCCAGATCAAACATACCCATTCCTGTGTTTCGATACATCTTCTATCATTATATGTAATCAGTTTTTTTTTTAAATAGTCAACCATATAGGAGCCTATTCGTGACCAGACACACACTCACACACAGCCATTTAGCTTTATCTTACAGATATATTAGAAAATGTACTCGGTGTTGATCGATATTAAACGGAACGTTTAATTCTTTGAAAAAATGAAGCAAAAACGGAAAGGAAATGAGACATGTGCCTGCGATTATTATTATTTTCTGATTATAAGTTCACACTAAGTAAAAAAACATATTTGAGCTGAGATCGAAAGCGACACATAGAGACAGAGAATATAGTCGGATAACCATTTGCCAGCTTGATACTATTTTTAAAATGTGTCTTAAAACCTACTTATTCTTAACATTAAAAAAAATCTGCATATGAATGTTCGCGCATGCGCAGTTGGACATAAACAAATAAAATAAAAATCCGATGATATCCAAGTGCCAACTTTTTTATTTTTACCATTTAGTAACACTATTTTCCGAATAAACATCGAATAAAAAGTATACCTTCTATACCAACTGTACAATCTGTAGATCAAGAATTTGTTGAATATATATTCTCACGTTTATATATATATATATATATATATATATATATATATGTGTGTGTGGGGGGTGTGGGGGTGTATATTGTTGTGTCTGTATCAATAACCACACGAACGCAGAAAGTAAAAGTGAAACAAATATATTAAGACGAAAAGATAATGCATATTTACAAAGATGCAGTTGTACGGCAGTTTGAAGATTGTCTGACAGTGGGCGTGTTAAAGTCTTTCATGGAGCAACCGGCACATGCGTCTTGCTTATCTGGCGTTCGAACGCAGCTACCCGGTCTTGCTGACTTGATACCTTAATCTATATCTTGTTCACCCACAAATGCTAATTAGTCGGCGTCTCCACAACATCCCCCTCCCAATATCTGAAGTCGTGTAGATTTCAATATCTTTTCCTTTTAGGGTTCATTATCATTGGGTCTATAGCCTTTCTTTTCCTTGCCGATCTCCTCGGTTCGAGCATCATCTGTGGTGGTTCAATATTAAACGTTTCGTATACTAGATCAATTGGATCTTCCTGTTCCTCAGGTTTGTCATGTTTGTTGTCCTTCCTATGACGTTTTCTCAATTGATTTTGGTGTCTTTTGTGTATCCCTTTTGGACCTTTTATCATATAGACCAAGTCGCCGATACGTTTATCTACCGTACCAGACTCTTAATATGACATATTATTTTTTAAAACATCTAAAATATACCTGATCACCAGGTGTAAACCTTTTACGTGATGTATGTGTCGTTTTATATACGACTGCTTGCTTTGGTATTAATTTATCAAATGGTGATTTTATTTGTCTCGCAAACATTTATTCTGCCGGCGATAATTTCGACGATGTATTTGGGTTCTCAGTTGTCCTGTATATTTGCAGGAACTGTTGTAATGTTTTATCCGTCGGTGTCCCTATCGATTTTCTAAGGGTACGCTTTATCTTATCTACGAAGATTTCCGCTAATCCATTTGTTGTTGCGTTGTTCTTGACAGACTTATAATAATAAGCATCTTGTTTTGGGTAAACGATTTGGAAAAGAAACGTAAAAAGTAGTAAATTAAAAAAAGTAACTATATTTATAAATAAGAAAAAACTTACTTTCAAATAAAATGTTAATATTAAGAATTACAAAAGATAATTATATAATATGTGGTATGTAAGTATTTTTTAATAACCGCTTGATACGATATTTTTATATTAAAAAAAAAATCATTATTTTACTTATAATTGTTCCGGGATAACACATCCATAAACATCCATGAAACGTGCACCAATAAAGTCTAACAAGCATGATCAAGATGTAGTATATAATGAATGTTGTCACTTAAAAAATATACGGTGTTGAATGTCCATGACGAAATACTTGACTTGAAAACATTTCACTCAACACGTATCTATTGCGTAGTTGAATTCCTTCTAAAAGACAAATAATTAGTTTAACATTGACAGTAAGAGATGTAATATAACCTTCATAATCACAATGAAAATAGATTAGTTAGATTAAGCGAAACTTATATAAATTCAAACACAAACTGTATACAAATTAACCATTAGATACTGGATAGCTTATATAACTTCACATATTAGACAAGACGTTGTACATAAACAATGTTTATTTTCTTCTACAGAAAACTTATACGTACACACACACATACACACACAAACACGTGTGGGTGTGTGTGCATCGGCATTGTTTTAGTGAAAAACTAATATACATCTCGATGTATGACTTGTAAGAACTAAACGCGTACAGTAATGTTCGATATATCGTGTTATAATAAAACGTTTACAAGTGTGTGAATTAAGAATTGAGCTTTTTATTCCCTTCCAAACAAGTCATAGAGTTGAAATATTGTCACAATTCTACGGTGCATTATTTTATATTTCGCAAAATTCACGTAAAATCTTTTCAAGGCGAACAAAAATAAATATATTTACAAAACAAAACTATTCATCGTTTTCATAACCTCACTTGATTTTAATATGTATCACATTACTTGACTAATATTTTTGCTCGTTCGCGTAACTTTTATTGCTTCATGTTTTTTCTAATTGTACCTTGTATTATTATTGTTGCCCTGACCGCTTCGTGTTAGCATCAGTTCTTTAATTACTGAGGTTTCCGTTCTTGCATATTTAAAAGGTTTTTCTCAAAATTCAACTGAATGAATCGTGCGTTGAAAATTCCTTCAGAATCATCATTCATATCATCTTTCCCTTCTCCCCCTTATCAACCCAAATGTAAGCTGAACTTATAGCCACACACTTGCTATCAATTACTTATCAGATAAATTAATGGATACATCGTCGATTTTACTAGTGAAATTTCTAGAAATATAATAATATAATTTTTATATACAACATATATATATACATACATACTAGCACGGGTACCTGGCGTTTCCCAGGTTTACATGAATTTCCTTTTGCTATTCTAATCATTTTCATCATAGGCAACGTTGCTACCGCCACAACAATTCCAAAAATAAAAGAGCGGATAAAAACATGTTAATATACTCGCCCCCAAAAGGAAGGCGTACGTGATACTTTCTCCACGAGATATTTCGGCAAGGATACAAAGAGAATAAACTATTCTCCGGATATTGAGCACTAGAATGAACCTCCCCCCATACAAAAATAATTAAAAATAAATCATTACAACTTTTGTTTCAATAAAAATAGCATGCTATTTCGATCGCTAAACATGTCAATAGACAGAACCCTACAAAAAGTGAAGACCTACGAAAAATTATATTTCAAAAGCAATTGAATTAATTTTTTAGTCAATTTCTATTTCTAATGTAGACTTCCCTTACTCCCAAAATTTTATTTGTCATATTTTGGTGTTCGTTTTTTTTTATATAAAATTGTTAAGTGAATGTACAGAATGGTCTCATAAAAAGTAATTACATTATCCTTATTTTATGTTTCAACTGTAACTTCTAACACCCTCCAATTAAAAAAAAAAACAAATTGTATTTGTCATCTGTGCCCCTCACTCCATCGACAAACTTGAAAAAATACTTGAACGATGGGTAGCCAAAAAGTGGGTGCCTACTTTACGTTAAATTTATTGAGAAAAGTCATCCCCAACTCCAAAATGTTAATTTTTTTAAAATTTCTTCTTTCATATTATTTATAAAGAATTAGTATGTCCTCATTTGTTTGTAGGGGTTAACCGACGCTTGATCACGTCGTAAAAATTTACCTTTTTTAATTATAAAGTTAAGTGTGTAATCGATGAGATTAACGTGAAAAAAGAAAAAAAGTGTAATTGTGGAATTTACAAGGTGGAGTAGATCTTTATTTTTGAACGACGCAGAGTCATCGTAAAAAACTACCGATTTTTGTATCACCGTTTTAAGAACAATACAAACAAATAAATGAAATGTTTTCATTCTTTTTTTCATAAGTGTTTTTTTTTCTTTTAATATTTAAAACATCAATGAAAGCTAAACCTATTTATTATCGGCCAGAATTATGTTTTAATGTTTGCTGAATAGATTTTGTGTTTATATTCGGAAGTTTCTAGGTGCAAATAACTCTAAAAGAAAGGTTTTTCAAAAACCGATTTTTAAATAATAATTTCAAATAAATTAAATTAAATAGGTGATCAATATAATTATTGTTTAACATTTATTAAATAACAATTTTAAATAGAACACCTACAGACAATTCTCTCGCTAGAAATATTAAATGAGATACCGGTATTTAATAAAATCGATTTTTCTTAATATAAAAATGATATGATCCCTTAATTGTATATTTTGCAAATATCATACTATATACAGAAATAAATGAACGAGTAAAGTAAGGAAACTTTTGTATATATTAATCAAATTGTCAACAAGCAAACAATCAGGCAGTCAAGAATGCGAAATTATATATATATATATATATATATATATATATATATATATGTATATACATATGTATATATACATACATTTATATGGTAAAATTTACAGTAAGTGGATATACATGATTGACAATAAGCTCATAGGAGCAATTTGTAAAAATCTGAAAGGTTGTGAAACGTGCACACATTTCTCATAATTCTTGTGGATTATATTGAAGGCAATTCCTTTATTAGCCATTTGCATATTGTATACTCCTCAGTCAGTATTTTTTCACTGATAGCTAGTACGCAATAATTAGTTTAACATTGTTACATATATTGTTACATATACGCGCTTAATAACTGCAAATATAACGCATTTTTCTATAGTATTTTTATTACTTAGTCAAATATATATATATATATATATATATATATAAACACCTATATGCTAGGTTGTTTTTATTGTTGTCGTTTCTTTACTGTTGGTGACTTCCTATTGATAAGAACTAATTATTGCGTACTAGCTATCAGGTATATATATATATATATATATATATATATATATATATATATATATATATATATATATATGTATCGGAAGTAAAAATAAAAATTTCCAGTTTCGAAATTGGAATTTTCAGCAACTCGTCTTATATATTATCAAAAAATAGACAAATGGCGTTCTTTTTATAAATATGCCCAAGAATGATGTTGCATTTTTAGTGTATGCTCTTACAGCACCAGTAATATTGGAAAACACTTACTTACATATACATATATATATATATATATATATATATATATATATTTCTGCGTATGTGTGAAAGAGGAGTGTAATACAGCTCATATAAACGTGTTGATTTTTTACTCTACACTTTCCTCAAGGAATTGCACAAAGTAACTTGAGATGTTAAAAGTATGAGGACGCTACAGACGGCCAAAGAAAACCGGCCGTGTAGCCGAAACAATTATGTAACTTAACAGAAAGATACGGTAATAAAAAATAAAACGTATATATATATATATATATATATATATATATATATATATATATATATATGGTTTCCGTTTCGTGAGTTTGGAATAAAGATTTTAAAAGAGGTGCGGGAAGAAGCTCAGGATTATATCAACCGAAACACTGAAGATAACAACTAATATAAGAACAATAGTCCAAGTAAAATAAATTAAAATCATGTTTAAAATTCGTAGAAGAATATTTGCATTTTAATCTTGTAACATCGTAGAAATCGTTGAATTTTAAAACTGAATAATTATGATTTTATTAGCATGATGGTGTGTGATTTTGATAATTAGTCATCGTATAATCGACGGTATGTCCTACTGAAATGATATTCATTTCCTGACAATAGGAAATAAAAGGACGCTTATTCTTCATTTTGTAAAATGGTCTCAATGGCGTGTGTTTAGGCTGTAACTTGTTCGTCGACAGTTTCTTCCCGATGAGCAATACATTTTTCTTGTTTAGATGTTCATGTTAGTAAAGCCTTTCTCTAAAAAGTGTGTCGGCATGGCACGCCTCGCTGATTTCGGCTTCTGGACAGAGACGTTCCGTCCGATCTAGATAATCCGGCCCAGATACGCCAGATTACACTTCCCTTCAAAAGATAATCCTTACTTCCTCATGACAAGCTTATCCCTTTTCAATCACCACCGACCCTCCCCTCAACGATATATTCCGACAAATGTCTTGCCTCCATTCAATTTGCTTTCTCTTCGTCACGTACTCTAACATTCTAGAGATTGTTTTTATTTCATGTCCTTGGCTTTTTATCTCGTCTTTTTTCTGAACCTTTGTCAACGTCGCCTTTTTTTTACTTTTATACTCTTTTGTGCCATTACTTCGTATTAGTGATGATTCTTTTGTTCTTCTACTTCTTGTTCCCCCTCTTTCGTTTTCTTCTCCCTTGTCTTCTTTTTCTTTCTCTTTTTTTTTAAATATTACAATTCTGCAACTATTTTTATCTTCTTCTTCCTTAAATTTGTAGAACTTTTTCTATTTATCTATTCTCTTCATCGATTGTTGATGTTATTTTCTTCCCATTTTTGCTTCCTCTTCTTTCCGAATCTCTATTTTAGTATATTTTTTTTATTATTTTGTTTTAGTTTTCTTGTTTGCTTTCTTTATTTTTTTTCTTATTTATCTTTTGTTCCTTTTTCATTCGTTTTCTTTTTCTCTCTCGGTATTCTCGTTCTATTATTGTTATTCTCATTTGCTCTTTTATTTTTCTTTCTCTTCTTATTTTTCTGTTTCCTTGTGTTATTCTAATATTTGTTTTCACAATTATACATCTATTTCTCTTTCTGTATTTTATCGTCTTATGAGAAAATGTAGAAAGAGAATAAAAAGGATAAGAAGACTCTTATCCTTTTTATTCTCTTTCTACATTTTATCATAAACACTTGACATTCTTCGCATCTATTTCCTTGCTCTTTTTATCAGATTATCTTTCTGCATTTCATGACTCTCTCTTATAAACTCATTTTTTTTCTCTTTCTTTCCTCTACTGCACCTAATTATTTTAAATATGTTATCTCTATTTTTTTCGCGTATTTCAACTTCTATATAAGATTTGGTACACATCTTTTCATTTCACATGTCTTTAATTCGGTTTCCTTTTCTCTCCCTTCAAAATGCAGTATTATTCCCCATTCTCAGATGCATCCAGCTTTCGATTCTCTTTTCCTCTTATCGACCTAATTGTTCATTGTTTGCGCTATTTTTCAGTTACTCATGCTGACACGATTAACAGAATAAGAACCAATCTATATGACTAACTCAACAATATCTTACGCTCCTACAATTGTAAATACTCCCTCTAAATTTATATATATATATATGTATATATATATAAGTTTTATAACTGGTTATATATATATGTGTGTGTGTGTGTGTACCTAGTTACAAGCACTTGTTCTTCTACGCTCATTTAATTTAATTTCATTCGATTTGTTTCGACAGTTAATAATACCGATTATAACTGCACTAACATAAAATTACAAACACGCTAAAAAGTTCTCATATTCTAAATGTTACTAAAATTGTTTAATAAGTTAATTTAAACGTGGAATCAATTATATTTCTTCATTCGTTCAATCTAGAAACATGTACAGTTTGCCTTTCAATTGTTAGTTCTATGAGTTTGTTCCTAAGTTCTATTTAACAAGAATAAATTCTAATCGTACAAAGTTTGGAAAATTTGAAAATTTTCAGATGTTCAGACGTTTGTACGCCATTAACAGATTGTTACCTCGATATACGGTAACCTTCAAATAATTAATGAGCCACGCATTTTCAAAATGTATCAACTATTTCCTGTTCTTAAAAGTTAATGAGTAACCGTGGTTAACGCTTCATTGCAAATTCTATTTTTCATTGCTGAAGCCCCTAAATAGCTAGAAAGCCTTCTAACTTAATAGTTGTTTCCCCCCGCGGACTGTTAGATTTTTAAATGCTTGCTCTAGGCTTCTACATGTCAATCTATACTGACCTGAAGAAATTTAAACCTAATGTGCACAGACACCTACCTGCAAAACTTCCTGCATAGTATACCTGCAGATATGGTCCCAAATTATAACCTCTTGTGTCCAAGTTAAAAGATGCCTTATTTGGAGTGAATTCTTCAACAACATGCTTTTGTTAATCGACACCAGTAGTAGCTGGTTACTGTTCATCGTTGATAGATTTACTTTTATAATTTCAGATAAATCCAGATATAAAGACATCTAAATTATTATTCCATAGGTGAGTTAAGAATTTATTTTTTAAAATCTCTGCATGCAATCTTAGTATGTAGACATTCGATATTGAGCTGTTAGAATATTTATTATTTCTATATGCATGGACGACTGTTTTGTAAAATACAGGTTAAGCGTGCATTTACTTAGTTTTGTTCTCAACATAGAACATACTGTAAGCAAAAATTTCAGCAGAGTCTATGACTGAAAAAGTGAAAAAAAAAATCCTGACCAGTCTTGTTCCCCTGTAAGATATGAATAATGAATCGAAAAAAGAAAATAAAGCTTTGGAATATGAACTCCATGAGACTTAACACAAACATATCTCAACTAGACAGTATCAAAGTCACTGTCAGACTAGGACTGACTGCCGAACTTTTTCTCGACTGGTACAAACAAATTTTAGCTGTGCCATCTGGGAATGTGATCGAAGATAGATTATCAGGCAAATATATCAATTAAGATATAATATTGAATCATTATGAAAATTGGCGTTTCAATACGACATCTTTTTTAATAGGAAACCTTTTGATCTAACATTTTTACTGTTCAAGCGCGGTTCTTCACATCGCAAACTGGTTCCAAATACACTTTTTCGATCTTCTGTGTTTTTGTTTTCATCGGAACACTTTGTATTTCACCTTTTCTCTTTATTAGTAAATAATCCGGTTGTCTCGACGTTTGGTCCTTCATCCCTTGCTTTAATTCATTTGATTTCGTCTGCGTAAAAGTTAATATTTGATTTATATCCATAGCTATCACGAATTATTCTCATTATAGAAACTCACGCAAATTAAATTGAGTACAGATATTAGATTGAGAAGACTATTATTAAAAACGGTATTGTCACATACTATAAAATTACGCTGAGGATTAACAATTCAATGAGGCAAGATATTACGACGTCACGGAAATAAAGTCTGAAATGAGACGTTATGAAGGAAAGAGATATGCAATTGCTCGCGACAGGAGATTTATTTTATGTAATAATTATAAGTTATCAAATAATGTGAGGATAAGTATTCATAATATTGATTAATTTTCAATTTAATAATACAGAATATATTGAGAAAATAAGGCAGAACGAAAAAAAATGTTATTATTACTATGGAGCGTATACGAAACGTATCTATTGTCACTGTATTTTAACACTATTATATTGAAGTTCTCAGAAAGTCAGTCATATGATAATGCGTTCTACGTAGGTGATATTCACTAAAAGAACATAATTATGTTAATGAATACTCCGTTTTATGCTAGACCAATATTGTTCACGTTATAGTCTATCAAGTTAAGAAAGCTCTGAGCGACAACACGACTTAAGTAATACTTCTACATCTACGGGTGTATATTAATATGCCAAATAATCGACATTTCCAAAAGGCATTAAACAAAAAGGGTCAGCGCTACCTGTAAGACTATTACAGTGTTCGATTTGAAAGGAGGCGGATACGAAAAAAAAAGATCCTCATTTTTTTGGACCATGAACTACTAGTATGATCCGCAGTTTAATCCCGATTAGAACTAACGTTTCTTAGTGCAAGACCGGATGCATGGCAACGAAACGATAAAGTAGATACCAAACTTGCGCTAAAGTTCCATTCAAATAAGAATTGAAATAAAAAAAAACTGAAGTAACGAACTCTTATCAGTTTTATTTAGTTGTATATGTTTCCTTGTTTTAAAAGTATATGAATGACTCATAAATAATTAGCTGTAGATACTCAGATACTATATCAATATGTCGTGGATTATTTGGTTTACACTTGAGATATCAAACTGTTCAACATTTTATTACAATAGAAAATGCATGCATGAAAAGTAATATGGTAAAGTGTAATCATGGAAAAAGAAAAGGACAAGATATTCTCGTAAAAATATAATACATTCATAATTTAAAATATTTCAGCATTAAGAATTGGTTATATAATGTAAAATAAAATAAAAAAAACCCTTAACACTGCAATATTTTAAGTTATAAATTTATTATATTTTTTACTAGAATATCGTTTTCTTTTTCCTGTTTAAGCTTAATCATGTTACTTTTCATGCTCGAATTTTTCTATTGTAACCCATGATTTTTCCAGGCTTCCAGTAAATTTACGTGGGCTTTGTTTAATTTTAGATGATATTTTTGCCCCCATGAATATAACAAACACGCATGTAAAACAATGTATGCTTTCATTCTCTGTTTCACTTGTTACTTCTCTTTTCGCGAGGGCGGGGAATAAGTAGCAACAGTAGTCATTGAATCGACGATGTTGGTATGGAAGGCAGTCAGAAAAAACGTCGCTTATCTCCTCACGTTTTTTTTTTACGATTTTGAACACCAGTAAATTCAAGATAACTTTTATTTTACAGAACGAAAACTGATTTTCATTCCCAACGTAACTGAGAAGTAACAAACTCTAATAATTGTTTGAAGTTTTGTCGAAAAATGAGTGAGCTGTGAAGCTTTAAAGCATTTCTAAATGACTAAATTTGTCACTTAAATATATACTTAAACACTACCGTATTTGAATGATACACACTATTCGATAGAATAAAAAAATCCGATTCGCTTGGTCCACGACCGATATTGATCACTTTGTTTAAGACGTAAATTTCATACGTTAAAGTATGTTTAATAAAAAATATATATGTTTAAAATAACCATACTATCTTGTAATTTGTTAGCATTAAAATTGTTCTACATTATATCTAAGTACATTCCACTCGGCTGTGAATTTGTTGAATAATAGGAGCTCAGAAAAAGAGGTGTAAATGTCCCACAATTCACAAGTATTTGAAATGCTTGAGTTCAAAAAGCAACCTAGTAATTCAATGCATATAAATGTCCTAACTGCGCAGCCATGTATTTCACAGTTGTCCTGTTTTTAAATCTCTCAAACAACTACATGGTAGGCAGCTGATGATCCCATTTTTCCATTTAACAATTTTAGTTAAGGTTTTCTGTTTTTCATACTTATATACATGGATTATTTTTTACCATTTTAGATTTTTATAAGTTTTCTTTTTTTCATACTTATATACATGGATTATTTTTTACCATTTTAGATTTTTATAAGTTTTCTTTTTTTCATACTTATATACATGGATTATTTTTTACCATTTTAGATTTTTATAAGTTTTCTTTTTTTCATACTTATATACATGGATTATTTTTTATCATTTTACATTTTTATAAGTCGGTTTATGCGAGTTCTAAGTCCATTTCTATTAAACGATTGTAGTTAAGTTTTTTAATCCGTATATAGCTGAATTCTCTTTTGTAAGTGTAGACATTTTAGAATAGAATATTCAAGTACTAAGTCTGCGCTAGGTTTAATTTGGTTTGTTTTTTACCCAGAATTTAAATTGCATTATTTATTTTTATTTATTTTCATATTTTTTGCTTCAAGATAAACTCAGATACATTTGCACTCAATACGGCTACGTATTTGTGATAGCTTGAAATGAATAAAGATTAGCGTGGCTTAGTTAATATCAATATGGACTGTAGAATTGGATGTTTCAAGTTTTCACGTAATCGGTTTCAATGCTCTGTTTTATTCAACGATTCTCGCTACTTTCATGTGGTATATTTCTTACGTATTCAGTTTTTGTTAGAAAACTCGTCGAAAACCAAATTAAAAAAAAAAGAATCAAGGAACATTGATTCATACGTAATTACTTTATTTATAAAAATGCACGTTTTTTTATAATCGATAGTAGCTGAATACTAATAAATAGCTTCTACACCGAGAGGTAGCGGAAGCCGTCACTATTTTTATGGTATTACTCCAATCACCCTTCATTCAACAATTATAATACATAGTTTATATATATATATATATATATATATATATATATATATATATTAAGAGGAAGCAAGTAAAAATTGTTTAGTCATTGCCATGATTCTACTTCGTCTTCTAATCCATTAGCCAACACTATAATCACTTTAAGTGGTCACATTATAAGGATCGGATAATTATCTTAATTTTCTAACTATTTTCTAAAATTAAAACAAAAAAAACTCATTGTTCATCATTTTATTGATTCGAATGCATTTAACATACATATAATAGATAAATCCAATTCCTTTGTACTGAATATCCTTCTTATCCCAACAAATCTATAAGGGTTCTTAATCGTAAATATTAAAAGAGACTTCCTTCTGCGCTTAAAGTGCTAAATCATTGGTAATAAGCAATTGTCGAATCCCCTCACGTTCTTTGGTTTTATTGCTTGCTGTTTTTTTTGTTTTTTTGTACAGCCATCGTTTCTGGTTTATGACACAACGCCTATTTCTTCCCTAAAAGTGTCCTTTCGAGAAGCCGACCCTTGCCGTCCACACAACAAATCCTTCGTTCTAATCCGCGTATATCTCCCACCGGTCATCAAATGTGTGAACCCAGCAGCAGCTAAAAATTAGTTATTGTTCTTCTCTCGCCTTTGCGGTCAGCTCATTTGGCCCCAGTGACCATAAATAAGAACTCTTCATAGCGTCTCATTTCCAGACATAAAATGGCCGCTGAGGTCAGTTTTCGACGCGCGCTTACGTGACATTTGTAACAATAGAGAAAACGAAGTTCAGTGTCTGAGCGACAATTGAGAAACCTGGAGAAAGGCTAGTCCGAATTATTACGTTGCACTATTATCTTTACGTGGAAATTCCAAGTCTTCTTGTTTCAGCCAGGTTCACAATTAACTGTTAATGATTATATTTTTCAGTCATCACTCAGAAAAGTTCACAGGCCCTTCCACATAAGGGCTAATCAGATTGTCAATTGGGTTGAATTGCATTGCTATGAGGGTATTAGATATAATGATGGTTAGGGCATGATTTGATTTCTCACAAGGACAACAAGTATTGGTAAACATTCGTCTATAAACAGTACATTCAGCATAGAATCAATCACGTGGGAGCATGTTTCAGAAAATAGAAGTTCTGGGAAAAAATTCTGTTCTTAGAATTCATTTTCTATTCGGCACACAAAGGAAGAAACTATATTACTTTGCAATAATGATAATTAGAATAGTTCTGGCTGTGAAAATGGGATCGACGAGATTCGAACTCGGTAGATACTTTTTCTCTTGAACCTAAATAAGAAAGATTTAATTGTATTAAAACCGTTGCCTTTTTGTCCAAAATTCTAATCATCAGTGCCGTATCAATAAATATAAAATAACATTAAACGATACTTTTTATATTGTGAATTGCAACAATTTCATTCTTTTTTAATTACTAGATGTGTTATTTCTCCTCATCGTAAAATAACAGTAATATACTTTTCAAATGAACAGAACGAAAACTTTACCTTAGAATTTAGTTATTATATAATTTAAATATTTTATAAATGCTGTTCTTACTATGAAAATACGCATTAACAAAATATTTAAAATAAATGACACAAATGTCTTAGTTTTTTTTTTCATTTATCGTTACAGTTAGGATATTTCGTATTTAGTGGATTTTCGGTAAGTGTTTCCATTACATATGTTTTTGTTACAAAATTTCAGTCCATGTAACCAAATACCTTAACAGGTGCACCGTTCCCAACTATACGAAATTTCTAACCAAATTTTTATTTAATCAAAGGGAGTAATTGTCTCTAGAACCATGACAAGTTAAGAGTCTTAAATACTCCATAATTGTACTTCTAGTTTTTATTACAAAAGACGTACAACAAAATTATTGCCGGAGATTATAGGTACAGATATGCTTTTCTATTTCATTACTTTCTTCTCACAGATGACAGCGTAAATGCAGTAACGTGGTTGACAAGTAAGCTAAAAACATGTGTCTGAAATAGGTTATATTTTATCGCTTAGAAATAATTTACTTTAATATATTGATTGCAATTACATCAGCGTTTAAATTGATATTATTGCAATATAATCATTAGTATGTATTACTGGCACACTCACAAAATCACGCTGACAAACTCAATCATATATGTATAATCAAACATCGACGTCTATTTAAATATACTCATGTGTTCCACACGTATATGCAACAGTCCAGGAAGAAACTGAGAGAGAAAATAAGTGAAATGTTATAGGGGAGAGGCAATCATTATATGCAATTGCATTAAATAGAGATGCATATATTCTAGGAACGAAGTGACCAGCAATGTATATAAAACCGAATTGAATCACCATTTTATTTGCTTTCTTAATTCGCATTCGCAATGTGCAATAGCGTGGAAACATAAATATATTGAAGACGAAAGATGTAGTTTACTCTATACGTTGAAACAAAGTAGGGAACTATACTTTAGGTAGATCAACCATATATTTCGTATTTTATAAATTGTGTTCAATAAAAGTACGCTATATATATATATATATATATATATATATATATATATATATATATATATATATATATATATGTGTGTGTATGGGTGGGTGTTAAAGCACACATCATACACTGTTTTACCTTTTTAGTTTTAACATGCATTTCGATAAATATAATTGGGTTGCCAGTTATTATGCATTTGTTATAGACTGATGTGTGATCTACTTGAAGGTATTGTGTAGCTACCTATCTAATAGTAAAATTGTTCTTACTAAATGTGTGATTAAACAATATTATATCACTCATGTATCAACAACTAGGACTTTTGACGCAAGATATCCTGTATTATATTATGACTTACGCCAGTAAGACGTCGCAGTTGTATGTAGTTGGAAATAACATGTAGCAGTATTAAATGAGTGATGGAGGCCCTATATTTCTTGGCAGAGAATGATAACCGTTACAATGTAATATTTTCCTATGTTCATAAACCAACATTTTATATTCAATTTTATTATCAATTAATAGCCAGTAAAAACGGAAATCATGACAATCTCTTGGAATATTTGGCTTCTATATACGCTAAAATTATATTTAGATCATATATGCATATTTTAAGTTTAAGAGGTTTGAATGTGATGCCTTCAACATGATTCTATTCGGAATTGAGTAACATAGATATTTTTCACATAGATATTTGTAATTTAGATATTTGTAACATAGATATTTGTAATTTTCATATTTGTAACATAGATATTTGTCACAGATATTTGTAACATAGATATTTGTAATTTAGATATTTGTAACATAGATATTTGTAATTTAGATATTTGTCACATAGATATTTGTCACATAGATATTTGTAACATAGATATTTGTCACATAGATATTTGTAATTTAGATATTTGTCACATAGATATTTGTAAATAGATATTTGTAACATAGATATTTGTCACATAGATATTTGTAATTTAGGTATTTGTCAAATAGATATTTGTAATTTAGATATTTGTCACATAGGTATTTGTAATTTAGATATTTTTCACATAGATATTTGTAATTTAGATATTTTTCACATAGATATTTGCAATTTAGATATTTGTAATTTAGATATTTGTCACATAGATATTTTAATTTAAATATTTGTCACATAGATATTTGTAACATAGATATTTGTAACATAGATATTTGTAACATAGATATTTGTAATTTAGATATTTGTCACACAGATATTTGTAATTTAGATATTTTTACATACACATTTGTAATGTAGATATTTGTAATTTAGATATTTGTAATTTAGATATTTGTAACATAGATATATGTCACATAGATATTTGTAATTTAGATATTTGTCACATAGATATTTGTCACATAGATATTTGTAACATAGATATTTGTAACATAGATATTTGTAACATAGATATTTGTAATTTAGATGTTTGTCACATAGATATTTATAATTTAGATATTTGTCACATAGATATTTGTAACAGATATTTTCCCATAGATATTTGTAATTTAGATATTTGTCACATAGATATTTGTAACATAGATATTTGTAAGATAGATATTTGTAACATAGATATTTGTCACATAGATATTTGTAATTTAGATATTTGTGACATAGATATTTTTAATTTAGATATTTGTAACATAGATATTAATAATTTAGATTTTTGTAACATAGATATTTGTAATTTAGATATTTTTCACAAAGATAATTGTAATTTAGATATTTTTCACATAGATATTTGTAATTTAGATATTTTTCACATAGATATTTGTAATGTAGATATTTTTCACATAGATATTTGCAATTTAGATATTTGTAATTTAGATATTTGTCACATAGATATTTGTAATTTAGATATTTTTCACATAGATATTTGTAATTTAGATATTTTTCAGATAGATATTTGTAATTTAAATATTTGTCAGATAGATATATGTAATTTAGATATTTGTAACATAGATATTTTTAATTTAGATATTTGTAACATAGATATTTGTAATTTAGATATTTGTAACATAGATATTTGTCACATAAAAATTTGTAATTTAGATATTTGTAATTTAGATATTTGTAACATAGATATTTGTAATTTAGATATTTGTCACATAGATATTTGTCACATAGATATTTGTAACATAGATATTTGTCACATAGATATTTGTAATTTAGATATTTGTAACATAGATATTTGTAACATAGATATTTGTAACATAGATATTTGTCACATAGATATTTGTTATTTAGATATTTGTCACATAGATATTTGCAATTTAGATATTTGTAACATATATATTTTTCACATAGATATTTGTAACATAGATATTTGTCACATAGATATTTGCAATTTAGATATTTGTCACATTGATATTTTTAATTTAGATATTTTTCACATGGATATTTGTAATTTAGATATTTGTCACATAGATATTTGTAATTTAGATATTTGTCACATAGATATTGGTAACATAGATATTTATAACATAGACATTTGTCCCATAGATATTTGTAACATAGATATTTGTCACATAGATATTTGTAATTTGGATATTTGTCACATAGATATTTGTAAATAGATATTTGTAACATAGATATTTGTCACATAGATATTTGTAATTTAGGTATTTGTCAAATAGATATTTGTAATTTAGATATTTGTCACATAGGTATTTGTAATTTAGATATTTTTCACATAGATATTTGTAATTTAGATATTTTTCACATAGATATTTGCAATTTAGATATTTGTAATTTAGATATTTGTCACATAGATATTTTAATTTAAATATTTGTCACATAGATATTTGTAACATAGATATTTGTAACATAGATATTTGTAACATAGATATTTGTAATTTAGATATTTGTCACACGGATATTTGTAATTTAGATATTTTTACATACACATTTGTAATGTAGATATTTGTAATTTAGATATTTGTAATTTAGATATTTGTAACATAGATATATGTCACATAGATATTTGTAATTTAGATATTTGTCACATAGATATTTGTCACATAGATATTTGTAACATAGATATTTGTAACATAGATATTTGTAACATAGATATTTGTAATTTAGATGTTTGTCACATAGATATTTATAATTTAGATATTTGTCACATAGATATTTGTAACAGATATTTTCCCATAGATATTTGTAATTTAGATATTTGTCACATAGATATTTGTAACATAGATATTTGTAAGATAGATATTTGTAACATAGATATTTGTCACATAGATATTTGTAATTTAGATATTTGTGACATAGATATTTTTAATTTAGATATTTGTAACATAGATATTAATAATTTAGATTTTTGTAACATAGATATTTGTAATTTAGATATTTTTCACAAAGATAATTGTAATTTAGATATTTTTCACATAGATATTTGTAATTTAGATATTTTTCACATAGATATTTGTAATGTAGATATTTGTCACATAGATATTTGTAATTTAGATATTTGTAACATAGATATTTGTAATTTAGATATTTGTAACATAGATATTTGTCTCATAGATATTTTTAATTTAGATATTTGTAATTTAGATATTTGTAACATAGATATTTGTAATTTAGATATTTGTAATTTAGATATTTGTAACATAGATATTTGTCGGATAGATATTTGTAACATAGATATTTGTAATTTAGATATTTGTAACATAGATATTTGTAATGTAGATATTTGTAACATAGATATTTGTAATTTAGATATTTGTAACATAGATATTTTCACATAGATATTTGCAACATAGATATGTGTCACATAGATATTTGTAATTTAGATATTTGTCACATAGATATTTGTAATTTAGATATTTGTCCCATAGATATTTGTAATATTGATATTTGTCACATAGATATTTGTAACATAGATATTAATCACAATGCTATTTGTAATTTAGATATTTGTCACATAGATATTTGTAACATAGATATTTGTCACATATATATTTGTTACATAGATATTTTTATTTAGATATTTGTCACATAGATATTTGTAATTTAGATGTTTGTCACATAGATATTGGTAATTTAGATATTTTTCACGTAGATATTTGTAATTTAGATATTTGTCACATAGATATTTGTAATTTAGATATTTGTCACATAGATATGTGTAATTTAGATATTTTTCACATAGATATTTGTAATTTAGATATTTGTCACATAGATATTCGTAACATAGATATTTGTCACATAGATATTTGTAACAAAGATATTTGTAACATAGATATTTGTAATTTAGATATTTGTCACATAGATGAGTGTAACATAGATATTTGTCACATATATATTTGTAACATAGATATTTGTCACATAGATATTTGTAACATAGATATTTGTAACATAGATATTTGTCACATAGATATTTGTAATTTTGATATTTGTCACATATATGTGTGTAACATAGATATTTGTCACATAGATATTTGTAATTTAGATATTTGTCACATAGATATTTGTAATTTAGATATTTTTCACATAGATATTTGTAATTTAGATATTTTTCAGATAGATATTTGTAATTTAGATATTTGTCAGATAGATATATGTAATTTAGATATTTGTAACATAGATATTTTTAATTTAGATATTTGTAACATAGATATTTGTAATTTAGATATTTGTAACATAGATATTTGTCACATAAAAATTTGTAATTTAGATATTTGTAATTTAGATATTTGTAACATAGATATTTGTAATTTAGATATTTGTCACATAGATATTTGTCACATAGATATTTGTAACATAGATATTTGTCACATAGATATTTGTAATTTAGATATTTGTAACATAGATATTTGTAACATAGATATTTGTAACATAGATATTTGTCACATAGATATTTGTTATTTAGATATTTGTCACATAGATATTTGCAATTTAGATATTTGTAACATATATATTTTTCACATAGATATTTGTAACATAGATATTTGTCACATAGATATTTGCAATTTAGATATTTGTCACATTGATATTTTTAATTTAGATATTTTTCACATGGATATTTGTAATTTAGATATTTGTCACATAGATATTTGTAATTTAGATATTTGTCACATAGATATTGGTAACATAGATATTTATAACATAGACATTTGTCCCATAGATATTTGTAACATAGATATTTGTCACATAGATATTTGTAATTTGGATATTTGTCACATAGATATTTGTAAATAGATATTTGTAACATAGATATTTGTCACATAGATATTTGTAATTTAGGTATTTGTCAAATAGATATTTGTAATTTAGATATTTGTCACATAGGTATTTGTAATTTAGATATTTTTCACATAGATATTTGTAATTTAGATATTTTTCACATAGATATTTGCAATTTAGATATTTGTAATTTAGATATTTGTCACATAGATATTTTAATTTAAATATTTGTCACATAGATATTTGTAACATAGATATTTGTAACATAGATATTTGTAACATTAATATTTGTAATTTAGATATTTGTCACACGGATATTTGTAATTTAGATATTTTTACATACACATTTGTAATGTAGATATTTGTAATTTAGATATTTGTAATTTAGATATTTGTAACATAGATATATGTCACATAGATATTTGTAATTTAGATATTTGTCACATAGATATTTGTCACATAGATATTTGTAACATAGATATTTGTAACATAGATATTTGTAACATAGATATTTGTAATTTAGATGTTTGTCACATAGATATTTATAATTTAGATATTTGTCACATAGATATTTGTAACAGATATTTTCCCATAGATATTTGTAATTTAGATATTTGTCACATAGATATTTGTAACATAGATATTTGTAAGATAGATATTTGTAACATAGATATTTGTCACATAGATATTTGTAATTTAGATATTTGTGACATAGATATTTTTAATTTAGATATTTGTAACATAGATATTAATAATTTAGATTTTTGTAACATAGATATTTGTAATTTAGATATTTTTCACAAAGATAATTGTAATTTAGATATTTTTCACATAGATATTTGTAATTTAGATATTTTTCACATAGATATTTGTAATGTAGATATTTGTCACATAGATATTTGTAATTTAGATATTTGTAACATAGATATTTGTAATTTAGATATTTGTAACATAGATATTTGTCTCATAGATATTTTTAATTTAGATATTTGTAATTTAGATATTTGTAACATAGATATTTGTAATTTAGATATTTGTAATTTAGATATTTGTAACATAGATATTTGTCGGATAGATATTTGTAACATAGATATTTGTAATTTAGATATTTGTAACATAGATATTTGTAATGTAGATATTTGTAACATAGATATTTGTAATTTAGATATTTGTAACATAGATATTTTCACATAGATATTTGCAACATAGATATGTGTCACATAGATATTTGTAATTTAGATATTTGTCACATAGATATTTGTAATTTAGATATTTGTCCCATAGATATTTGTAATATTGATATTTGTCACATAGATATTTGTAACATAGATATTAATCACAATGCTATTTGTAATTTAGATATTTGTCACATAGATATTTGTAACATAGATATTTGTCACATATATATTTGTTACATAGATATTTTTATTTAGATATTTGTCACATAGATATTTGTAATTTAGATGTTTGTCACATAGATATTGGTAATTTAGATATTTTTCACGTAGATATTTGTAATTTAGATATTTGTCACATAGATATTTGTAATTTAGATATTTGTCACATAGATATGTGTAATTTAGATATTTTTCACATAGATATTTGTAATTTAGATATTTGTCACATAGATATTCGTAACATAGATATTTGTCACATAGATATTTGTAACAAAGATATTTGTAACATAGATATTTGTAATTTAGATATTTGTCACATAGATGAGTGTAACATAGATATTTGTCACATATATATTTGTAACATAGATATTTGTCACATAGATATTTGTAACATAGATATTTGTAACATAGATATTTGTCACATAGATATTTGTAATTTTGATATTTGTCACATATATGTGTGTAACATAGATATTTGTCACATAGATATTTGTAATTTAGATATTTGTCACATAGATATTTGTAATTTAGATATTTTTCACATAGATATTTGTAATTTAGATATTTTTCAGATAGATATTTGTAATTTAGATATTTGTCAGATAGATATATGTAATTTAGATATTTGTAACATAGATATTTTTAATTTAGATATTTGTAACATAGATATTTGTAATTTAGATATTTGTAACATAGATATTTGTCACATAAAAATTTGTAATTTAGATATTTGTAATTTAGATATTTGTAACATAGATATTTGTAATTTAGATATTTGTCACATAGATATTTGTCACATAGATATTTGTAACATAGATATTTGTCACATAGATATTTGTAATTTAGATATTTGTAACATAGATATTTGTAACATAGATATTTGTAACATAGATATTTGTCACATAGATATTTGTTATTTAGATATTTGTCACATAGATATTTGCAATTTAGATATTTGTAACATATATATTTTTCACATAGATATTTGTAACATAGATATTTGTCACATAGATATTTGCAATTTAGATATTTGTCACATTGATATTTTTAATTTAGATATTTTTCACATGGATATTTGTAATTTAGATATTTGTCACATAGATATTTGTAATTTAGATATTTGTCACATAGATATTGGTAACATAGATATTTATAACATAGACATTTGTCCCATAGATATTTGTAACATAGATATTTGTCACATAGATATTTGTAATTTGGATATTTGTCACATAGATATTTGTAAATAGATATTTGTAACATAGATATTTGTCACATAGATATTTGTAATTTAGGTATTTGTCAAATAGATATTTGTAATTTAGATATTTGTCACATAGGTATTTGTAATTTAGATATTTTTCACATAGATATTTGTAATTTAGATATTTTTCACATAGATATTTGCAATTTAGATATTTGTAATTTAGATATTTGTCACATAGATATTTTAATTTAAATATTTGTCACATAGATATTTGTAACATAGATATTTGTAACATAGATATTTGTAACATAGATATTTGTAATTTAGATATTTGTCACACGGATATTTGTAATTTAGATATTTTTACATACACATTTGTACTGTAGATATTTGTAATTTAGATATTTGTAATTTAGATATTTGTAACATAGATATATGTCACATAGATATTTGTAATTTAGATATTTGTCACATAGATATTTGTCACATAGATATTTGTAACATAGATATTTGTAACATAGATATTTGTAACATAGATATTTGTAATTTAGATGTTTGTCACATAGATATTTATAATTTAGATATTTGTCACATAGATATTTGTAACAGATATTTTCCCATAGATATTTGTAATTTAGATATTTGTCACATAGATATTTGTAACATAGATATTTGTAAGATAGATATTTGTAACATAGATATTTGTCACATAGATATTTGTAATTTAGATATTTGTGACATAGATATTTTTAATTTAGATATTTGTAACATAGATATTAATAATTTAGATTTTTGTAACATAGATATTTGTAATTTAGATATTTTTCACAAAGATAATTGTAATTTAGATATTTTTCACATAGATATTTGTAATTTAGATATTTTTCACATAGATATTTGTAATGTAGATATTTGTCACATAGATATTTGTAATTTAGATATTTGTAACATAGATATTTGTAATTTAGATATTTGTAACATAGATATTTGTCTCATAGATATTTTTAATTTAGATATTTGTAATTTAGATATTTGTAACATAGATATTTGTAATTTAGATATTTGTAATTTAGATATTTGTAACATAGATATTTGTCGGATAGATATTTGTAACATAGATATTTGTAATTTAGATATTTGTAACATAGATATTTGTAATGTAGATATTTGTAACATAGATATTTGTAATTTAGATATTTGTAACATAGATATTTTCACATAGATATTTGCAACATAGATATGTGTCACATAGATATTTGTAATTTAGATATTTGTCACATAGATATTTGTAATTTAGATATTTGTCCCATAGATATTTGTAATATTGATATTTGTCACATAGATATTTGTAACATAGATATTAATCACAATGCTATTTGTAATTTAGATATTTGTCACATAGATATTTGTAACATAGATATTTGTCACATATATATTTGTTACATAGATATTTTTATTTAGATATTTGTCACATAGATATTTGTAATTTAGATGTTTGTCACATAGATATTGGTAATTTAGATATTTTTCACGTAGATATTTGTAATTTAGATATTTGTCACATAGATATTTGTAATTTAGATATTTGTCACATAGATATGTGTAATTTAGATATTTTTCACATAGATATTTGTAATTTAGATATTTGTCACATAGATATTCGTAACATAGATATTTGTCACATAGATATTTGTAACAAAGATATTTGTAACATAGATATTTGTAATTTAGATATTTGTCACATAGATGAGTGTAACATAGATATTTGTCACATATATATTTGTAACATAGATATTTGTCACATAGATATTTGTAACATAGATATTTGTAACATAGATATTTGTCACATAGATATTTGTAATTTTGATATTTGTCACATATATGTGTGTAACATAGATATTTGTCACATAGATATTTGTAATTTAGATATTTGTCACATAGATATTTGTAATTTAGATATTTTTCACATAGATATTTGTAATTTAGATATTTTTCAGATAGATATTTGTAATTTAGATATTTGTCAGATAGATATATGTAATTTAGATATTTGTAACATAGATATTTTTAATTTAGATATTTGTAACATAGATATTTGTAATTTAGATATTTGTAACATAGATATTTGTCACATAAAAATTTGTAATTTAGATATTTGTAATTTAGATATTTGTAACATAGATATTTGTAATTTAGATATTTGTCACATAGATATTTGTCACATAGATATTTGTAACATAGATATTTGTCACATAGATATTTGTAATTTAGATATTTGTAACATAGATATTTGTAACATAGATATTTGTAACATAGATATTTGTCACATAGATATTTGTTATTTAGATATTTGTCACATAGATATTTGCAATTTAGATATTTGTAACATATATATTTTTCACATAGATATTTGTAACATAGATATTTGTCACATAGATATTTGCAATTTAGATATTTGTCACATTGATATTTTTAATTTAGATATTTTTCACATGGATATTTGTAATTTAGATATTTGTCACATAGATATTTGTAATTTAGATATTTGTCACATAGATATTGGTAACATAGATATTTATAACATAGACATTTGTCCCATAGATATTTGTAACATAGATATTTGTCACATAGATATTTGTAATTTGGATATTTGTCACATAGATATTTGTAATTTAGATATTTGTCACATTGATATTTGTAACATAGATATTTTCACATAGATATTTGTCATTTAGATATTTGTCACATAGATATTTTTAATTTAGATATTTGTAACATAGATATTTGTAATTAAGATATTTTTCACATAGATATTTGTAATTTAGATATTTGTCACATAGATATTTGTAATTTAGATATTTGTCACATAGATATTTGTAACATAGATATTTGTAACATAGATATTTGTAACATAGATATTTTACACATAGAGATTTGTAATTTAGATATTTGTCACATAGATATTCGTAACATAGATATTTGTCACATAGATATTTGTAATTTAGATATTTGTCACATAGATGTGTGTAACATAGATTTTTGTCACATAGATATTTGTAACTTAGATATTAATCACAATTATATTTGTAATTTACATATTTGTAACATAGATATTTGTAACATAGATATTTGTCACATAGATATTTGTAATTTAGATATTTGTCACATAGATGTGTGTAACATAGATATTTGTCACATAGATATTTGTAATTTTGATATTTGTCACATAGATATTTGTAATTTAGATATTTGTAACATAGACATTTGTCACATAGATATTTGTAACATAGATATTTGTAATTTAGATATTTGATAGCATAGATATTTGTAATTTCGATATTAGTAACATAGATATTTGTCACATAGATATTTGTCACATAGATATTTGCAACATGGATATTTGTAATTTACATATTTTTAATTTAGATATTTGTAACATAGATATTTGTAATTTAGATATTTGTAACATAGATACTTGTCACATAGATATTTGTAACATAGATATTTGTCACATAGATATTTGTAATTTAGATATTTGTCACATATATATTTGTAACATAGATATTTGTCACATAGATATTTGTAATTTAGATATTTGTCACATAGATATTTGTAATTTAGATATTTGTAACAGATATTTTTCACACAGATATTTGAAACATAGATATTTGTCACATAGATATTTGCAATTTAGATATTTGTCACATTGATATTTGTAATTTAGATATTTTTCAAATGCATATTTGTAATTTAGATATTTTTCACATAGATATTTGTAATTTAGATATTGTCACATAGATATTTGTAATTTAGATATTTGTAACATAGACATTTGTCACATAGATATTTGTAAAATAGATATTTGTCACATAGATATTTGTAACATAGATATTTGTCACAAAGATATTTGTAACATAGATATTTTTACATAGATATTTGTAATTTAGATATTTGTCACATAGATATTTGTACTTTAGATATTTGTAATTTAGATATTTGTAATTTAGATATTTTTCACATAGATATTTGTAATTTAGATATTTGTCACATAGATATTTGTAATTTAGATATTTTTCACATGGATATTTGTAACATAGATATTTGTCACATAGATATTTGTAATTTAGATATTTTTCACATAGATATTTGTAATTTAGATATTTTTAACATAGATATTTGTTACATAGATAATTGTAATTAGATATTTGTAATTTAGATATTTGTAACATAGATATTTGTCACATAGATATTTGTAACATAGATATTTGTAATTTAGATATTTTTCACATAGATATTTGTCACATAGATATTTGTCACATAGTTATTTGTCACATAGATATTTGTAACATAGATATTTGTCACATAGATATTTGTAA
Source organism: Euprymna scolopes (assembly GCF_053919585.1). Taxonomy (NCBI): domain Eukaryota; kingdom Metazoa; phylum Mollusca; class Cephalopoda; order Sepiida; family Sepiolidae; genus Euprymna; species Euprymna scolopes. The sequence continues at coordinate 23,639,962 of NC_136518.1, forward strand.
TTTAGATATTTGTCACATAGATATTTGTAACATAGATATTTGTAACATAGATATTTGTCACATAGATATTTGTAATTTAGGTATTTGTCACATAGATATTTGTAATTTAGATATTTGTCACATAGATATTTGTAATTTAGATATTTTTCACATGGATATTTGTAATTTAGATATTTTTCACATAGATATTTGCAATTTAGATATTTGTAATTTAGATATTTGTCACATATATATTTTAATTTACCTGTTTGTAACATAGATATTTGTAACAGATATTTGTAATTTAGATATTTGTCACACAGATATTTGTAATTTAGATATTTTTACATACATATTTGTAATGTAGATATTTGTAATTTAGATATTTGTCACATAGATATTTGTAACATAGATATATGTCACATAGATATTTGTAATTTAGATATTTGTCACATAGATATTTGTAACATAGATATTTGTAACATAGATATTTGTAACATAGATATTTGTCACATAGATATTTTTTATTTAGATATTTGTCACATAGATATTTTTAATTTAGATATTTGTAACATAGATATTTATAATTTAGATTTTTGTAACATAGATATTGGTAATTTAGATATTTTTCACAAAGATAATTGTAATTTAGATATTTTTTACATAGATATTTGTAATTTAGATATTTTTCACATAGATTTTTGTAATGTAGATATTTTTCACATAGATATTTGTAATTTAGATATTTGTAACAGAGATATTTGTAATTTAGATATTTGTAACATAGATATTTGTCACATAGATATTTGTAATTTAGATATTTGTAATTTAGATATTTGTAACATAGATATTTGTAATTTAGATATTTGTAATTTAGATATTTGTGACATAGATATTTGTCAGATAGATATTTGTAACATAGATATTTGTAATTTAGATATTTGTAGCATAGATATTAGTAATTTCGATATTAGTAACATAGATATTCGTCACATAGATATTTGTCACATAGATATTTGCAACATGGATATTTGTAATTTACATATTTTTAATTTAGATATTTGTAACATAGATATTTGTAATTTAGATATTTGTAACATAGATACTTGTCACATAGATATTTGTAACATAGATATTTGTCACATAGATATTTGTAATTTAGATATTTGTCACATATATATTTGTAACATAGATATTTGTCACATAGATATTTGTAATTTAGATATTTGTCACATAGATATTTGTAATTTAGATATTTGTAACAGATATTTTTCACATAGATATTTGAAACATAGATATTTGTCACATAGATATTTGCAATTTAGATATTTGTCACATTGATATTTGTAATTTAGATATTTTTCACATGCATATTTGTAATTTAGATATTTTTCACATAGATATTTGTAATTTAGATATTGTCACATAGATATTTGTAATTTAGATATTTGTAACATAGACATTTGTCACATAGATATTTGTAAAATAGATATTTGTCACATAGATATTTGTAACATAGATATTTGTCACAAAGATATTTGTAACATAGATATTTTCACATAGATATTTGTAATTTAGATATTTGTCACATAGATATTTGTACTTTAGATATTTGTAATTTAGATATTTGTAATTTAGATATTTTTCACATAGATATTTGTAATTTAGATATTTGTCACATAGATATTTGTAATTTAGATATTTTTCACATGGATATTTGTAACATAGATATTTGTCACATAGATATTTGTAATTTAGATATTTTTCACATAGATATTTGTAATTTAGATATTTTTAACATAGATATTTGTTACATAGATAATTGTAATTAGATATTTGTAATTTAGATATTTGTAACATAGATATTTGTCACATAGATATTTGTAACATAGATATTTGTAATTTAGATATTTTTCACATAGATATTTGTCACATAGATATTTGTCACATAGTTATTTGTCACATAGATATTTGTAACATAGATATTTGTCACATAGATATTTGTAATTTAGATATTTGTCACATAGATATTTGTAACATAGATATTTGTAACATAGATATTTGTCACATAGATATTTGTAATTTAGGTATTTGTCACATAGATATTTGTAATTTAGATATTTGTCACATAGATATTTGTAATTTAGATATTTTTCACATGGATATTTGTAATTTAGATATTTTTCACATAGATATTTGCAATTTAGATATTTGTAATTTAGATATTTGTCACATAGATATTTTAATTTACCTATTTGTAACATAGATATTTGTAACATAGATATTTGTAATTTAGATATTTGTCACACAGATATTTGTAATTTAGATATTTTTACATACATATTTGTAATGTAGATATTTGTAATTTAGATATTTGTAACATAGATATTTGTAACATAGATATATGTCACATAGATATTTGTAATTTAGATATTTGTCACATAGATATTTGTCACATAGATATTTGTAACATAGATATTTGTAACATAGATATTTGTAACATAGATATTTGTAATTTAGATGTTTGTCACATATATATTTATAATTTAGATATTTGTCACATAGATATTTGTAACACAGATATTTGTCACATAGATAGTTGTAATTTAGATATTTGTCACATAGATATTTGTAACATAGATATTTGTAACATAGATATTTGTAACATAGATATTTGTCACATAGATATTTGTAATTTAGATATTTGTCACATAGATATTTTTAATTTAGATATTTGTAACATAGATATTTATAATTTAGATTTTTGTAACATAGATATTGGTAATTTAGATATTTTTCACAAAGATAATTGTAATTTAGATATTTTTTACATAGATATTTGTAATTTAGATATTTTTCACATAGATTTTTGTAATGTAGAAATTTTTCACATAGATATTTGTAATTTAGATATTTGTAACAGAGATATTTGTAATTTAGATATTTGTAACATAGATATTTGTCACATAGATATTTGTAATTTAGATATTTGTAATTTAGATATTTGTAACATAGATATTTGTAATTTAGATATTTGTAATTTAGATATTTGTGACATAGATATTTGTCAGATAGATATTTGTAACATAGATATTTGTAATTAAGATATTTGTAACATAGATATTTGTAAGGTAGATATTTGTAACATAGATATTTGTAATTTAGATATTTGTAACATAGATATTTTCACATAGATATTTGTAACATAGATATGTGTCACATAGATATTTGTAATTTAGATATTTGTCACATAGATATTTGTAATTTAGATATTTGTCACATAGATATTTGTAATGTTGATATTTGTCACATAGATATTTGTAACATAGATATTAATCAAAATGCTATTTGTAATTTAGATATTTGTCACATAGATATATGTAGCATAGATATTTGTAACATATATATTTGTTACATAGATATTTAATTTAGATATTTGTCACATAGATATTTGTAATTTAGATGTTTGTCACATAGGTATTGGTAATTTAGATATTTTTCACGTAGATATTTGTAATTTTGATATTTGTCACATAGATATTTGTAATTTAGATATTTTTCACATAGATATTTGTAATTTAGATATTTGTAACATAGATATTTGTAATTTAGATATTTGTCACATAAATATTTTAATTTAGATATTTTCACATAGATATTTGTTACATAGATATTTGTCACATAGACATTTGTAATTTAGATATTTTTCACATAGATGTTTGTAATTTAGATATTTGTCACATAGATATTTGTAATTTTGATATTTGTCACATAGATATTTGTAATTTAGATATTTTTCACATAGATATTGGTAATTTAGATATTTGTCACATAGATATTTGTAATTTAGATATTTGTCACATAGATATTTGTAATTTAGATATTTATAACATAGATATTTGTCACATAGATATTTGTAACTTAGATATTTGTCACATAGATATTTGTAATTTAGATATTTTTCACATAGATATTTGTAATTTAGATATTGTCACATAGATATTTGCAATTAAGAGATTTGTCACATAGATATTTGTAACATAGATATTTGTAACATAGATATTTGTAATTTAGATATTTGTTATTTAGATATTTGTCAGATAGATATTTGTCAGATAGATATTTTTAATTTAGATATTTGTAACATAGATATTTGTAATTTAGATATTTGTAACATAGATATTTGTAATGTAGATATTTGTAACATAGATATTTGTAGTTTAGATATTTGTAACATAGATATTTGTCACATAGATATTTGTAACATAGATATGTGTCACATAGATATTTGTAATTTAGATATTTGTCACATAGATATTTGTAATTTAGATATTTGTCACATAGATATTTGTAATTTAGATATTTGTCACATAGATATTTGTAACATAGATATTAATCACAATGATATTTGTAATTTAGATATTTGTCACATAGATATTTGTAACATAGATATTAGTAACATATATATTTGTTACATAGATATTTTAATTTAGATATTTGTCACATAGATATTTGTAATTTAGATGTTTGTCACATAGATATTGGTAATTTAGATATTTTTCACGTAGATATTTGTAATTTAGATATTTGTCACATAGATATTTGTAATTTAGATATTTTTCACATAGATATTTGTAATTTAGATATTTGTCACATAGATATTTGTAATTTAGATATTTTTCACATAGATATTTGTTACATAGATATTGGTCACATAGATATTTGTAATTTAGATTTTTTTTCACATAGATGTTTGTAATTTAGATATTTGTCACATAGATATTTGTAATTTTGATATTTGTCACATAGATATTTGTAATTTAGATATTTGTAAAATAGATATTTGTCACATAGATATTTGTAACATATATATTTGTCACATAGATATTTGTAATTTAGATATTTTTCACATAGATATTTGTAATTTAGATATTGTCACATAGATATTTTCAATTAAGATATTTGTCACATAGATATTTGTAACATAGATATTTGTAACATAGATATTTGTAATTTAGATATTTGTAACATAGATATTTGTCACATAGATATTTGTAACATAGATATTAGTCACATAGATGTGCGTAATTTAGATATTTTTCACATAGATATTTGTAATTTAGATATTTTTCACATAGTTTTGTGTAATACAGAGGATGTTTGGTAAGATTCGGAACAATTTTCAGTATGTTTCGCGTAGAATTGCATAGATATAATATAAATGTAATCAAAATAGGGTGTATCTCTTTAAGCAATATAAACCTTCATTGCTCCCTAACGTAAAGAGGTAGTTGTAGATTTGGGCCACTTACAGTGTTTTTCATATATGTATATATATATATATTTATATATATATATTTATATATATATATATATATATACATATATATATATATATATATATATATATATATATACTAGTTGGTCAGCCCGGCTTTGCGTGGTCGCTTTGTATTGTTCATAACTTTATGTGCATATGTATATATATTAAAAGGTTGGACTCATGTCCAGGTCACCTACATCTAAAATTTCAAGTGTTTGGGCGCACAATTGGCGGAGGAGTTTATAAAGTCTGCAAAGGTGAAATCTTTTCACTTTGACCTTTCGTACAGCTACAGTTTTCGCCAAAAAAAACTGATTAAATAGATTGCTGCGTTCCATTATGTAAAATTTCAAATGTTTAGACCCAAAATTAGCTGAATATTTGGCTAGAGACCACAACGCTCACATCCGAAGAACTGTTATTCTTTGGCAGCCAATTATTAAAAAAAAGCGTGTATTATGTCTCAGTATACTTTATATAAAATTCCAAAGATCTAGACCAAAAATTGCTCTAGTAATTTAGTAGAGACTGCAGAGAACGAACTTTTTTAAACTTTTCTCCCAATTCTGACCGATTAACATTTATATATTTGGGATCAAATCAATTTAAAATGTTTAATCCATGTCCAAGTAACTTCTAAAATTTCAAGTATTTAGACGGAAAATTGGCTGAGGAGGGTAGTAGAGTTTTCAAAGATCAACTCGTTGAGCCTTCACCCCATGACAGCCAAATTTCTGGCCGAAAACCAATTAAAAAGATGTTTCTAAATCTCAATATCCGTTATCTCAAATTTCGAGTCTGTAGACTGAAAATTAAAAAAGGATTTTCGTAGACAAATGTACACGCACACATACACGCACAGACGGGCAATTTTCGTCTAGCAATTAATGATATAGCTATAAACTTTTCAATGATTTTTTTAAAGTGCAACAGAATGTACATTACATAAAATAACTCCAAGGTTATTTTTAATTCAATTTAATTGAAATATTTATACTTTACTTTGTAAAATTTATAAAAGTACACTATGAAGATTAATAAATTTCAAATTGAATCTTTGTATTATTGCAGGTCTGAATATTCACTCTGTTTCAGTGTGTATTTCTCCTCACACCACATCTCCTTTTTTGCAACACCCTCTTTGAAATACAGGTGTGAATAATGAGAAAATCTGATTTTTTAAAGAAGAACTTTAAAACAACTTTTTTAGATTAAATTTTTAAAAACTTATTTCAGAACTGAACATCTTTAAAATTTAGTAAGGAACATATTTCATATAGGTTTCATTCACAAATATTCAGTGCATAACGGGAAAAATAGAGATGAAGATTTCAAAAGGACGGAATAACTGGTTACGGTCAGTAGTAGTCCTCGACAGCGAATGTCTTTGTTATTGTTATTCTATTATTATCATTTAAAACATTTTGCGTCCTGCTCTTTTGCACGAGGACTAATATATATATATATATATATATATATATATATATATATATATATATATATATATATATATGATTTATAAAACCAATATATATTTGAAGTTTTAGGTGACTAAATATTTGACGATCCTCGTAAATGTACAGTTAGATATCTGGAAACGCGTCTTCAGGAAATTCATCAATTAATATACACCTTTATATTTTATGTACATATCTTACAATTTCTTTCTTTAGCGAACACACAGACGTAACGCGCATGCACACACTCAATGGATTTTCTATATAAAACGTATAATTGCATTGTAATGTTGTGTTGTAAACACGTGTTTTAAATGTAATAATAATAGTTTACAAATACGATGGTTATCTTTGTATATATATTTAAACGATGTGAATGGTGCTCTATATGACACCATTCATATCAGCAGCTTTGTTACAATATATATTGCATTTACTATTACTTTTTTGACAGGCCTGTTTTCTGACATGCTACTAGTACCAGGTAAGCTAATTAGACTTGTTATGCAGTCATTGTCAAAATCATAAGACCACTTAAGAAAGTAAACGTTTACGCATATTATCGAATTTTTAATCAAACATTCTTCATTCGAAACCTTAACCCTGATCCAATAATTATTTTTTAAAAAACAAACATTTTCACCTGGTCAAAATGATAAGACCATTTTTACAAAATCGTCTAGTTTGAGAAAATGAATGCGAAAAACTTTCTATGTTATTAAAAGTAACTTGTTCATGGCTAAAAAACAAACATCCTAATAAATTATAAATGACAAAAGGGAACCCATTATCAGAGTGTGAGAGAGGAAGGATCGTTAGGCTCCATAGGGGTGGACTCTCCCATAGATCCATTGCAAACGAAGTGAATCGTAGCAAAACGTTCATCACAATTTTTTTAAGAAATCCAGATCTATATGGGCACAAAAAGAGTCCAGGTCAAAAAAAAAAAAAATGAAATAAAAAATAACCCCATCACTGGATCGCCGTATCAGAAAAAGTTAAAAAAAAAAACTCCAGTATGAGCTCAAGTCGATTGAAAAGCCAAACAGCAGCAGAATGTAGTCCTAAAACCATCAGAAGGCATCTGAAAATGAAGGGTTTCAATCATTTAAAGCGACTGCACAAACTGTCTTCTTGAACAGCACAAAACTAACCGATTTAAATATGCCGCCAAATACCAGACTTGGGATGAAGAGAAGTGGGAAAAAGTAATTTTCTCTGATGAGAAAAAGTTTAATCTAGATGGTCCAGATGGATTTCAACACAATTGGCATGATAAAAATTTGCCCAAAGAGAGTTTTTTCAACTCGGCATAGTGGATGACGGTCATTTATGATCTGGGATGCTTTCTCCTCAGCTGGGACCCTAAAGTTGCAAGTAGTGAAAGGCCGGCAAACATCATTGAAGTACATTTCAATGTTTGAAAATGCTTCTATCAGGACTGTAGGTCCACGTCCGTGTGGAAGAATTATTTTTTTCCATCAAAACGACGCTGCGATACACACTTCTCGACAAGCACGAGAATACTTTTCTTACAATAATATATAATTGTTAGATCATCCAGCATGTTCTCCGGACCTCAATCCCATTGAAAATCTTTGGGGACTGATGGCAAAAGACGTGTTCAAGGATGGAACCAAGTATGATTCGATAAAATAACTTTCTGATTCAGTTTTAGTACATGGGATAAAATCCCTTCACAACTGATAAAAGCTTAGCAAGTATGCCGAAGAGAATTTTTGAAGTAATTCGTAATAATGGAGGCTATACTAAATACTGAGACCCTTTTTAGTCATTCATAATTGCCTTTTGTTAGATAAATTATCAGTGGTCTTATAATTTGGGTCAGGAGAAAATGGTTGCTTTTAAAAAAAAAAAATATTAGATCAGGGTTAAGGTTTCGAATGAAGCAGGTTTCATTTTTTCCATCAAATTTTCCCTTTTGACAATGGTTTCAACCATTTGTTTGATTAAAAATTCGATAATATGCGTAAACGCTTACTTAAGTGGTTTTATGATTTTGAGCAGGACTGTATATAGCCAGCAAGCCAAACAGGCAGCTATATAAAGGCTGTCTTGGATAGCACAACGATGTGAGTTTGTAGGAGCACAGGAATGCGACATACAAGGATACAGCGGCTATACCTACGTTTTTAATTTAAAAAATGAGCATAGGTTTTACTATTGGTCACCTCATACTTATAGCAATGCCCTACTTTGTTTTTTTTTTATCTTTACATCCCATGAGAGATGTTTCTGATAAAGGAGGAATAATTTTGGGGTCGCCCTTTGGTCTGAGTATTTAGTACGTAAATATTTAGAATATTCTAATAATGTCCAGATATATTTAGCTATCTATTTATTTAATGGAACTTTATGTTGTATCTGTTGTATAAGGATCAGTGATTATATTACAAACAACTAATAATACGTGCATTGGATTTTCAGATGATGTATTCTAATGTACATTAAACACATGACGGTATAACAGAAAGCGTGTTTAATATTTTATATTGAACATAAAAGAAAATAAAATCTAAATATTTTCATAATTTCGTTTTGTCGTAGATCCTCCATTAACTGAACTAAATCTTAAAATAAATTTATATTTACAACTCTGGCAATTCATTATTGAGATGAGTATTATTTATTAATTTATTTATTGCGGATTATTATTCTCATCTTTCTTAGATGTTGTTTCATGACGTTTTGGCCAACTATTCCTCTGGCCATCGTCAGGTGGTAACCGCGACGGGATAGGAACCCCTAAATCTCAGCAATTACTGTCATCCATATTTGTTGCCGTCTCGCTTACTTACTTGGCCAATAAACATGGTGAGACGACAGCAAATATGGATAGCAGTAATTGCTGAGGATGAAGTCAGGAGATTCAGAGTTCCTATTCCATCGCGGTTACCACCTGACGAAGGCCAGATAAATAGTTTGCTGAAACGTTGTGAAACTGTTGCAATATTTTTGACTCATAATGGGGTATAAATTTAATTGCCGAAGCCGCTAGGAGACACATCCCAATCAGACGAAGTAATGGTGTATATATTTAAATGCTGCCCACATCAGAATTATGTGGCAGAAGGCCTGGAAGTGGGAACCTCACAGGCTCCCCTAAAGAAGGGGAACTCCTGCAATTTTAAAAATTGCCTGAATAACCCCGTCAGCATTCCCCGGTCGGGGCGCCTCAGGCAGCAAGCAATAAACTTGCCCCACCAGAAAGCCCAGTGGCAAGGCCTGGGAGGGATGACCTCCAAGGTATTACCCAGGCGGCGTACCTCAGTCCAACAGGTGATGGGCCGGTTCCCAGCCCCTCAACTGTTGGGCTGAGTGTCAACTGACGAATCCTTGACGTGTACTACCCTGTTTCACTGCAGCCGAAGCCGCTAGGAGACATTCCCCATCAGACGAAGTAATGGAGTAAATATTTATTTTCGTAAAATACATTAAAAAATATTTTAAGAAAAATTTGGCACAAGGCCGAAAATGGGGGAGGGGGAAGGGCGGTTTTCTCTGTCTAAAGCTAACTAATCTAACCTAACTAGTTCCTACATTCACTCTACTTTCACCACAATACCACATCCATACTATACATCAATCAGCGTATACATCCTTCGTCATTCACCATAAGAACATCATACCATGATAAACTAATTAAAACCCATGAGAAAAAGGGGGGGGGTTCGGGATATAAAAATTTTATGATACAAGATAAAATGGAATATATACAATGTTAGTAACAAAAGTCCCCCCTGTTGCTGAACTGTGGCAGGTGCGCTGATTCGCCAGTCGAAAAGGTATGCGGATCCGACCGCTTTATTTTATCACCTCTTACGAAAACCCTAACCCGCATCTCTGGCGAATCAAGCGATCTGTCACTCAAATTGGGAAAGGGGAATGGGGCTAAAAAAATTAAAAAAAAAAAAAAAAAAAAACGGGGCAAACTTAAAAAGGGCCTAATTATCTCTATCACACACTAGTTAGGTCACAAGAGCCTAGAAAATGGTCCTAATCTTGCCTAAATCGTGACCTACTCTGAACTTTAAACGAGTCAGGGCTTACGTTCGTTTTTGTTACCCAAAATTCTTTTCCTAAGGGACATCCAAGAACAAGTCAAGACTTGCTTCTCTCACCTGACACACACGCGCAACTGACACCCACCTTTCAACAAAATCTGACGAAGAGAGTCTAACTCTCTCGGCCTTGATACGACTCTTCAAATGATAACGGGGGATTCGTATAAGGTCGAGGGGATCGAAGTCCTCAGATCCGTACACCACTCTCATACGTGTGTTCCAAATGACAAGTCTCATTACTGCTAGCAAGGTCAAACACAATTCTTTTCTAATCCTATCCGTTGTCGGAGCCTAATTGCTACATACCAAAGTGAGCGACGATATGTTTAGTATGCGGACCATGAGACCTGTAACAAACTCAATCAGCGGCACCACGATGCGACAGTAGACGAAGGCGTGGCATAAAGTCGCGACATCATCGCCGCATCGTTTGCAAATAGGCGAAACCGCCAAGCCAGCTGAGTGAAGTCACTTACCGATCCAGAGAGCATCCCGAATTACCAGCCAGGTCAAGGATGCCTCGTCATTAGTGAGGCATCCCGACCCAGGCGCCCAAGGCCAGATTGAGCGAAGCGGTCCCTTCGTCAAAGGGAGCCCCTCGCCAATAACATCCCTTACGGATCCCCTCACTAGCACCCGATATAATGCCTTTCGGGACAACAGCAGAGCGTTGAAGAGGCTTTCCTTAACTCTTAAGAGGAACTTCAGCGCGCGCCGGCACTCGCGGTAGAAGGTGCATTCACCTCGGGGCAACCTGTGTGCCCCCCTTGGACTCGTGCCCCCCTCTAAAAGCCGGAAAGGCTTTCTTAGTGTCCTCCATTCAGAGGGCACCGTCTTTCCTCTCCTGTGTGCACATTGGATCTAGGTAGTAGACCCGTAATGTGTGGAGCCGAATCTCCACGTTTGGCATACCTAGACCGCCTTCAGAAGGATGTAGGTAGCAGACATCGCGACAGATGATGGGGGCCTTTCCAAGCCATAAAAAATTGAAAAGAGCCCTGTGCAAATATAGCAGTGTATCTGACGGAATTGGAGGCACTGATAGACGATAAATGAAGATTGGATAGATGTGGGTATTACACACCTCCGCTCTCCCCTTTAACGAAAGGTTTCTACTGATCCACCGCGCAGCTGCGGATCGGACCGCTTTCAGAACCTCCGACCAATTTTTCTCCAGCTAGAGGTCAGGACCAAACCAGACGCCGAGTATCTTGCAAGGCCCGTCGCTCCAACTAAAGGATCCCTGAAGGGACATACCCCTTCAGGCACCGATGCGCAAACCCGAAGACTTGTCGCAGTTAATTTTGGCCCCTGTTACCGTTTCATACAATCTTATTTCTATACCGACGACACTAATCTCAGCACTGCTCGTTACAAGCACAGTTACGTCGTCGGCATAGGCGGAGTACTTTATCTGGGTATCCGCACCTGGCAAAGTGATTCCGCGTAGGACCGGGTTCACCTTTAGCTTGCGCAAAAATGGCTCTATTGCGAGGACGTACAGCATGGGTGATAACGGGCACCCTTGACGAATTAAACGTGACAAATTGAAGGGTCTCGACCTTCTCACATTTACTTCTACTATCACCGTGGGGTAAGCATAGAGCAGATGAACCCACGAGCGAAATCGCGGGCCAAAACCGGCCGCCGACAAAACAGCACCCAAGTACCGATGGTCAACCCGATCGAAGGCTTTGGACTGATCTAAATTGATCAGCGCGGCCTCAGTGTCGACTTTTTCTATCATCAGGCATATCGTGTGCAAGTTATCCTGGATTTCCTGTCCTTCACGGCACACGTTTGCTCGGGGCTAATAAGACGATCCAGGACAAGCTGCAGACGATTTGCGAGAATCTTGGCCAAAATCTTTAACTCCGCGTTAAGCATCGTTAAGGGCCAGAAATTACCTAACCCATTCCCACCATCTTTGCTTTTACGAACAAGTTTTATCACGCCCATGGTAAAGTACTTGGGGATTGAGCCGTTCCTAAACCATGAGTTAAATAAAAAAATAAAACCGTCAGCAAAGGGACAAAGATGTGCGACAACATCAAATACACTTCGTAGGGCAGACCATCGATCCCCGGAGACCTATTAAGGCCGACCCGCTTTAAGGCTTCAATGACTTAATCCTCCGTTATACCACCTTCGCACCTAGCCGCTTCGGTTGTCGAAAGACGAGAAAAGTCAGCCAAATAGGTGACGAACTGTTCTAATGACAGACCGGGTTCCATGGAAAAAAAACTCCTGGAAATGAGATCTAAACGCCTCCAGCACACCCTGGTTTGTGATCACGGTACGCCCGTCCGGCAATGTGACACGAGCGCAGTTCAGCGGCCATGTTTGTTACTTCCTGGGGCATTCTTTTTAACCTAGCCCTAATCGCTTAAGCTTGGTGCTCCTTTTCAGTAAGGGAGGCTAGCTGAGCCTTAATTAAATTAACGCTAGCACTATCCCCCTCTTCCACCGCCCGATCTAATCTAGATTCTAGCGTCGCTTTAGCTGACCTAGATTCTAGGTTGAGTCTTTAGCTAAAATTGGCAGAAAAAGACCTAATCTTTTCCTTAATTTTTACCCACCACCTATTCTCTATAATTGCCCCCGTCAGTTCCCGCTGTATGGTTAGTAATAGCCCTTCCCGGAAGCCCTTCACATCGAATAACGACGTGTTGAGCTTCCAGTAACCGGCTAATCTAGGCTTAGGTCTATCTAAGTTTATTCGTACACGGACAAGTCTGTGATCCGAGTAAACTATGTTGTGGAAACTTGGCCAATTAAATACTCCTACATCGACTCGCCTAACTAAGAACCGGTCGATATAGCTCGAGAACTGTACAGGACCGGAGCCGCGTCTACCTGTCCAAGTCCACACTAAGTCACGGGGCTTTTCATTTCGGAATTTGTCGATAAGATCAAACTTATCCACAAATTCACGAAATAAAACAGCATCCCGATCTTTTAGTTCCCCTAGAAGGTAACCCAAATCGATCTAACTCGGGATTCAGGATCGCGTTCCAGTCTCCCGCTAAGATAACCGTTCGAGAAGTATACATGAACTGCTTGATTCGCCGAAAAAAGGCAGCCAGCTCAACGTGACTATTGGGCGCTTACATCCCAATAAGACGTAATGCGCTACCCTTTATGGTAACATCCAAAACGCATAGTCTTCCCTCCGGATCCATGTAGCACGGGTCACACGACACATCTAGAGACCTTTTAATTAGCCAGGAGACCCCTCTAGAGTGAGAATTAAAGTACGCTGAATAATCCTTAAAGGTGTTATACAGCGACCGTAAATGGTCACCAGGAATAAAATGGGTTTTCATGCACACAGCAAATATCCCCTCCAAGGTGCTGCAGGTCCAAACTCAAGTGCCATTTTCGCGAGTCGGCCCTTAGCCCTCGGACATTCACACTAGCAAGCTTTAGATCCATGATTGTACCTTAGGGTTAGGAACCAGAAACGGACATCGCGGTCGTAAGCGTGCCGACGGCTCTCGTGAGGGAATAGGTACCCATCTGACTGTCGATGAGTCCGTCACGAGAGATACCGCCAACATGCAAAGGATAGGTTAGTTTTGCTATCTTATACAGGGAAGGGTGCATTTTAACCGGGACCCTCCCAATGCAACATTTTTTTAGATATTTTATATCAGAATCCTTAAAAACAACTAGGGGAGGGGAAACATTAAAAGTCGTGTTTGCTTCTTCAAGCATTGACCACAAGTCCCTTGCTTCTTCCTTTTTCCTAATTACTGTAAGGACTCTGTTTGCCTTGGGAAAGTTTGTGGGTAAATCAATAAGTTTCCAACCTACCTCCTTTAATTCGATCAGTTTGATCATGTCTACTCCTTTAAAGTGTTTATTATTATTTAAGGCTGAATTATTAATGATAGAAATGTCTTATCCAGGGAGGTAGAGGGTGTTTTTCTTGTCAAGGGAGGGGCTTTTCTCAATATCCATAGCAGTATGTATGTTGGAGGATGGTTTTTCAGGGGAGGCAGCGGGAGTAACCCAGGTGGAGGGAACAGGAGAAGATGGTTTACTGTTTTTTTTCATTGGACTGAGGGGAATAAATTTGGGAAGTTTTTTGGGGGAACAGGAGATGTGACAGGTGGGGACATTCTGACTGGCGAGCGAGTTTTTGATTTTGTGGGAGACTGTGTGTTAGGATTGGCAGGGAGTTTAGGGCTTTGTTTTGGGGGAGGGGGTTTGCAATTTGCAGGGGGAGGGAAAGGGACCGTTTGCTGTTGTTGGTCCTTGGGCATCAAGTTGTTTTTAAGTTGGACGATCTCAATATGCTTGGCTTTGCAGGGATCATTTTTTAGCATCGCCTCCTCTCTCATATATTCAAGACACAGACGGCCATGAGTTTTCTTACCGGTAGCGATTTGCCAGGGTTCTTCTTGAGTATTCTATCTGGGGTGTCATTATTAGTCTTTTCGTGGGGGAGGGGGTTGGATGGTTGAATTCTTAAATGCTGTCCTATTCTTGTTTTTGGGTTCGAAGGGAGTTTCTTAAGGGGGCACTCTGATGTGAGGTGACCAATCTTACCACAATTCCAGTAGGTTGGCCTCCTGCCTGCTACAATAATAGGGATTTTCTCCTCCCCTACTTCGAAGAAGAATGGTATATTTGTGAAGTTTTCTTTATCTAATAAGATATCGAATGACCAGATGCCGTGAAACTCATCTACTTGGATGGATATTATTTCACCGAATTGGAGTAGAAATGCGCCTATATGTTCCCCTTCTATATAATGTGGAACGTGGAAAACGGAGGCAGTCGTTCTCCGTTACCCATATATTCAGTTCTAAGTACATAGTTTTGTGTAATGACTTCTTTTTGGGATAACATTAAATATTCCTCCGTAGAGTTGAACAAAGCACTCCCTGTGTTGTACCCCTTACATTTTATAATGTGTAGGGGTCTGACGCCAGTTTAAGCCAATAAATTTATGATGATATCTGCTGTAGCTCTTATTACTTTTTTGGATTTCCGATCCACGATAAACAAGGTCAAGCATCTCTTTTGTATTTCTTGCAGTTTGGGCAGGTTTACGATTAGCCCTTTTCCTGTGACGTAATCCATGCTTTGTTTCGCTTTCTCTACAAAGTCTTTGACGTTAAGTTCTACGTTTAGTGGTTTAATCCAGCTTGCCGCAGAAGGTGTAGTATCTTCCGCCTCCATAGTATCCACCACCACTGGCGTCTGGCTCGCGCAAGCGGCCATAGCCAAACCATTATAAAACGGTTAAAAAGTCCGGCAGAAACGTATAAAATGTCGGGAAAAAATGTCACAGCAAGAAAAATAGGTAGCAACAATAACAACAAAAATGACAACAGAAATAACACGTAGAAAAGGGAAGAGAAACGCAATAATAATATTACCTTGCAAAACACCTGACGTATAATGAGAAGGACGAAGTAATGGGGTAGTTATTTAATTGCCGCCCGCATCGGCAATATTTGGCACAAGGCCTGGAAAGTGGGAACCCCGCAGGCTCCCCTAAAGGAGGGGAACTCCTGCAATTTTAAAAATTGGCCGAGTAACTCCGTCGGCATTCCACGGGCAGGGCGCATCAGGCAGCAAGCAATAAACTTGCCCCACGTGAAAGCCCGGTGGCAAGGCCTGGGAGGGTGGACCTCCTAGGTATTACCCAGGCGGTGTACCTCAGTCCAACAGGTGATGGGCCGGTTCCCGGCCCCTCACCTGTTGGGCTGAGTATCAAGTGACGAATCCTTGACTTGTAATACCCTGTCTCCCTGCAGCCGAAGAGGAGGACACATCCCATCCAAACAGTGTTTTAATGGGGTATACTCCCACACGATCGGACGATTCTATTTATAAACAATGCTGCTAGGAACTGATGAATCGAATTAATTCATGTTCTGCTACCAACCAATCGGAAACCAGAACTGCTCCATAAATATTAAACCTTTTTCTGTAGCAATTTCGGATGTTTTTTTCCGTGTCGACACGGTAAGAATCTTTTGCTCTGTGGAACTCTCTACTGCAAACCAGTCACCTCTCAAGACTTGTTTAGAACAACGAACCATCGGAAACTGTCCTGAAAGTAAACATGGCTTACACTCCTAGTAACCTCCTGACGAAGGCTAGAGAAATAGTTGGCTGAAACGTTGTGAAACAATATCTAACGATGAGAATAATAATCTGCAATAGATAAATTAATAAACTATGGTAATATGATTATGTAAAGAAAATACAAGAAACGAGTAAAAATATCGAAA
Organism: Euprymna scolopes; assembly: GCF_053919585.1. Taxonomy (NCBI): domain Eukaryota; kingdom Metazoa; phylum Mollusca; class Cephalopoda; order Sepiida; family Sepiolidae; genus Euprymna; species Euprymna scolopes. The sequence goes on from NC_136518.1 coordinate 23,657,057, forward strand.
CACTTGAAAGGTTTAATCGATATGAGAATTTGGGTGAACGGTTAAACAGTTGTGTGATTGCCGAACTCCGGGAAACCGACTCTGGCCCACCACTAGAATATCGCTATAATTCGTCAATTTACAACTTTTTACCTCCCTGTTCTCCAATGTGATGGGCATTAACTGACCCAATTTGCACTATCATACATATGAGACTTCCAATTTGGTTTCCGGCACCGAATTGTAACATCGATAGTGATCACATTAGATCGCACTAAACTCACAGGGTTACATTATTGAAAATAGACACGAATGGACAACAGTATTTTCTCTAAATGCAGATACATAAATAATTACAACTATAAATAAATATTAATCAATATTTGCTATATTATTTTACTAAAATTAATAAGTATTTCTTCATAAACATTATAAAACAGAAAAACGGTAGTTACAAATACTAAGGTATACACTCGAAGTCGCTATCTGATTTGAAGCATAATTAATGATCGTCTGTATCTGTAATATTTGACATTGAAAACCATACAATATTCGGCATAAAAAACCCTAATACAAAATCAGATAGAAAATATTATAACCCGAGAAAAGGGGCATATTCTGACTATATTTTAGAATTGAATCGTACGTAAAATAATCTTATACTAATCTTTATATATATATATATATATATATATATATATATATATATATATAAATATATTTGCGTGTATGTGTGTATGTATATGTACATGTTTATCTGTGTTTGTGCGTGTATATGTGTATAAAAATAATTGCAATATGTATAGTGAGAGAAACGACTTTTTTATATAATAAAGAATCTTTAAATACAACGGGTGACATTAAAGAAACGAAAATAATATTTGCAGTAATATTTATTTAATTTAATTTTTTTTTTGCTTGGTTATTTTCAAAATTGCCATAATTATATTTCATTTTTATCAGAGAAATAGGGGAAAATTCGGTGAAAGTGTTGAGTTTTAAGACTATGCAACGGGTTCTTCTTTAAATACAATGATAGGTACGAGAAAAGGATTTACATCTTTATAAAATAAAGTAATTGTAGTGTATTATTCGTTTCTTTGTGTGTTTATGTATCTATTAATTTATCTCAATATATAATATTTAGATTGCAGAAATTTCCCTCTGGACCAAAGCAAAGCGTTTTTTTTTTTTTTAATTTTAGATATTATGGCAGGTATTAGCTCAGGCTCACATGCATTCGAGGTGTCTAGATTTTTATGGCAATACAAAGAATGGCATGGATGATTTCCAGGTCATTGATTGTGGCTACTGTCCACAAATGGAAATATGGGTGGGGGTTTTCTGCTAGATCTAAAATGGAACGTTGGGCAAGCCGATTTGCTATTTCAGTCGCTGAGCATATAATCTCCAGCCTGTCGACTGTCCTTTAGTTTACTACATTCTTATAAATTTTCCAGAAACCACGAGTTCCTAGTTTCTGCGATTCGATGCTCTCTGATGACTTCAGAATATCTTCTCTTGTCTGCGGTTATATCTCTCGTACAATTATTACTAATTTCTACAAAAGTGTGCCTATTTGTATTGAGCGATTGCAGTTTCACAATCAGAACTAATCTATTGTGGAGAGTACGATGAGATAAAGTACTTCCATATAAGAACGTGTGCTTAAATTGCTGCTTTGAACTTGTTCCACAGGAAGAGAAAGATACTAATCTATGGGGAGTTCTTCGTGTGATCTCTTATGCCATCCCAGTAAGCCTTTTTATAGTATCTTTATGTTTGGAGTAATGGCTCAACAGCTTTGGGTCGAGAGTTTATGATGCTTTTTACAATGACCTCAACGTGGTCAGCATGGTCGAGTGGGCTATGGGCATTTGTTACACAATTATCGAAACTCTAATCAGAAATAGATTGAAACGTATTATTCTTAAGTAGCCTGTTCCTGTTTGACAGTGCTGTTAGTGTGTCTGTACTGATATAAAAAATCTGCAATATTTCTTGTTTATTTCGATCTTGAATCTCTTTATTACCAGTGCTTATATTTTTTTTTAATCCTCAGATTACCTAAGTCTTTTTCTATGGTTTATGTTTTTCGTATGTCTTTGACGGCGTTGTGATTGCCAGATAGGCGTTTATGGAATTCAGATAACATAATTCTGGTGTGTTCTTTTATGTGTATGTGCAATGCCCTTACAATTCTACCGAAGTATATTTAATTGAATATTGCACATTATTTTTCATATACTGAATGCATACGATTGTATACACATGTGTTTTATAGGGCAATTTGTTAGAATCCCGGAGTCGTTGCTTGTTAGAGTTTATTTCTGGATAAGTATTGTTTCAGCGTTGGCCCAGAGCGTGTGAGTTAGATATCTAATTTTTCTTTGCTAATAGCTTGCTGATATATTAAATCATTAAATGTGTCTGTTTTCTAAACGTATCGAACTTTAACGCAATGGCAATAAAAAGGAAACCATAGGAAGAAGTGACCATAGCTAAAAATAAAGAGTATATATATATATAAAGCTACGAATGTCAGCATATTAAATGGATATTTAATCGAATATGATGAGAATAATTTTTCAAAGAACCAGATGGGTAATTATTTTTGTAAAAAAAATCGGGTGCATTAATCTCGCTAAACTCCACAAAACGAAGAAAAAACGCTCTTTTCGATTATATTTCATCTTTGAAAACAAACACTTGCCATTATTCAAAATGAACAATACCATTATTATAAACATGGCATTCACGACTGGATCACTATTGTGTCGCTGCTAGTTTTAAATCAAAGCTAACTAAAAGCAATATATTAGAAAATACATAAAATGCAAAGTAGACAAAAAATAATATAATATGGAAAACGCAAAGAAAAAATACCCAAATGATATTCTCTGATTATATTCAAAACCAATGAACTGGAAAACAGATTTCAAATAATGTTTTATTGTCTCTAAGAAATCCACGACATCGACGAAGGAACTATATGTAAATATTGGGATATTTCTAAAAGGTGGGAGAGGAAATTCTATAAAAATTCTAAAAGGTGGGAAAGGAAATTCTATAAACATTCTTAAATATCAAATTTGTGGAGTGCAAAATCTTATTACTATTTTTATTGAAACAACCGAAATCATTTCGATAACGAGATTTCACAATCGAACGGGTGCCGTCTTTATTCTGTCAGTACTAAGTCAGTGTGCTTGTCTGAGATTATAGAATGCAGAAATCTCCGACACACAAACACACGTATGTCTGTGTGTGTACATATATACATATATATTTCAACTTGCATTAAAAAAATGCGTAAAGAGCCAACATCTGATTTAAAAAATCGAAGATATGTGCATCATTTATCAATCACTTTTTTATACTCAGCGGCACAGAAATTATTTTCAACATGAAAATCCATAGAACTTGTGAGAGATATACCTGCGTTAGCTACAAATAAAGTGATCAAAACATGCCGAAAGACAATCCGTTAATAAAGGAGTCCTATCCCAAGAACCAACAGTGAATATTCATATAGTTGAACAAGATACAGTTTTGTATGTTATTATTAATGCAGTTCCTATTCTGTTTTCGCGTTTTTCTCTTGTTTAAACCATTTAACCGGGGTTATTACAACACTCTTTATACATTTATTTATATTTTTAGTTAATTCCATTCAGAGAAAATTCTTTATTTACGCTAAATTGAAAGCATCGATTTTACTATGATACTACACCCTTCAAAAGGAGTGTTATATATATATATATATATATATATATATATATATATATATATATATATATATGTGTGTTTGTGTGTGTGTGCGTGTGTGTGTATTTATATTAGCAGCCTATCCGGCGTTGCCCGGTTGTAAGAAAATTAAAATGATATTTTAGTTGATGCAGCTTTTGTGTTTATCATTATAAAGCCATATCTATATCAATCATTATATTGTACCCAGTACCCATATTAGTGTTTTCATAATAAAAAAGAACGATTTGAGTACAATCGACTAGAACCCAGAACATATAAGTCTTCCTCCTTATTTCTTAACCTTTGAGACACATACATACGCATACAAATAATTTTAAACAAAGACCATATTTTAACCTGGAGATTTTAACCTGCTTATTTTAATTGCAGATTTTTAACCTTCATATTTTAATTACAGATTTGAGCATGGAAAAATGTTAGTCAACCACCCATTCCAAGTTTAAATAATTTGTTTTAAATTTTGATTACAAATCAATGATGTTTACCAGTTTAAATCCGAATATAAAGAGTGACGCAGGATTAAATACTTTACATATCCAATTTCAACTCGATAGAAATAATATTAAAAAGAGATTGATTCTAGAAAATATATTAAAATATTAGAAATGAAAATTCAGAGTATTTTACTTTATTCATATATAATACTTTTTGTAAATATTAATCGAAAGTAATATAATGCTTAGGAGGAAATTTGACCCCATCTATTCAGACTAAACGCGACTGGCAGTTACCTGCCTTGAGCATAGTATATGATAATGTCATTCAAAGAATATATTAATATATCCACATCGCTTAAATTATGTATATGTATATATATAAGGTAACCTGCACTCCTTTGTCGCCAGCAAAATTAGATTACGTGCAGAACTTTTATTAATATAAAAACTTAATGATGATAATCATAATGGTAGCACATATAAAATCCCATATACAATATTTACATTGCAGAAATTTACCTATGGACCAAAGTATCGTAGATTTGAGCAACAGATGCCACATACAAATTAATTATGCATAGACTAGTAAACACTATCTTATGTAACTTAAGAACGCCATTTTAGACGCATTACCGGTTATAAAAAATCCACGCTAGGAGTAAAATCATCACAATCGCAACCGCCTTTAAAGAAAGTAGTTCCTATTTTCCCTCTAAGTATGAAGTTCTTATACAGCCCCCCCCCCAATCATCACCGGGAGGAATTTCGACAGATATAGGGATGTACATTTTCGTAACTATATCATAGATTCAAGGACATAACATCCTCTTTCTATTTTCCGATTCAAAAATAATGAAGTCTCCCCAGAAAAAAAATCACTTTTAAGATTGAGTAAGCTCTGCTCATTCCTATATTCCGGATTAACGGTATTTGCATGATAAACAAAATCAAATGTACTATTTAAATATGTCGTTGCAATGATACATACTTTTGACATCTGCGTTCATTTTATTACATTATACGGTGGAAATTTGTATTGACTTTCTCCCTCTCCCTATCTCACTCTATATATATTCTTTCCCTTCTTCCTTCTCTCTCTCTCTCTCTCAATCGCTTTATAAATTTCTTTTTATGCCGAAAAAAAGCATTTCACTGCGGTGCCAAAGAAAAAAAACACACCATTTATTTCATCTCTCTCTCTCTCTCTCTCTCTCTTGCTCGCTCTCTTAGTACATTTCTCCCAGTAATTAATTATATATTTTTTTCAAAAATACATACATTTTGAAAAAGTATTCTGGGAGTAAATACAAACGAATACAGTACACATAGAATGGGAAGAAATGAAACAGCAGAAATAACATTAATAAGACTAAGACAAATAGTATTCATTAAAATAATTGTAACACTAATAATTAGAGTAATAGAAATAAACAAATGATAGCAATAATAAGAATAGTACTAATAAAGATAAATAATACTAGTAATAATACGATTGATACTACCACTATTATAAATACTGCCAGTAATAATAATAATAATAATAATAATAATAATAATAATAATAATAATAATAATAATAAAGTCATAACAAAACAAAAGTATGAAGAATATAGAAAATTCGAACAGTATTAAACCTAAAAGTATTAGCTATAAAAACCAAACAATAATCACCGCCACTTGCAACAGTAACAACAACAACAACAACAACAACAACAAAAATAATAATAATAATAATAATAATAATAATAATAATAATAATAATAATAATGATATCAAAGAACTGAAGCATCTCGGCCAGAAGACTAGGAAGCTCATGACTAGCAACAATGCACTAAACCCAAAGAGTGTCAGGACCGACTCCCTGTGAACAGAAAACGCAGAAGAAGATGGTTGAATTGTATGGAAGATATAATAACACAAGAAGAAACATATAACTGCAGATGCCGAAGGAACGATCACTGCAGTAAGAGACATTAAAAAAGCAAACAACACAGAAAAAGAAGCGATAAAGGATAAGCTAAGGAAGGAAAAATGGGAAGTCAAATCTCTACACAGACAATTGATAAGGAAGAGACTAACGATAACACTAACACATGGCTATAAAAAGCAAACATAAACAGAGAAATTGAATCACAAATAACAGTCGCGAAAGATAACGCAATAAGAACCTCCCACACTAAAGCAAATATCTACAAGACACAGAACATCACCAGCTGCAGACTCTATGGAAAAAGAGATGAAGCAATAAACCACATAAAATTTGAATGCAACAAGCTAGCTTAGAAAGATTATAAAAATAGTCACGGTCAAATGGGGAAGTCACAAAATCTTATGGGACATATATATATATGCAAACGGACAAATTCATCCAAGCAAGAAAACAGGATGACTTAATTGTTAATAAAACGTAAAATAACTACCAGTTCGTAGATTTTTTCGTTCCAAAAGATCAAAAAGTGAAGATAAAGGAGGTAGAAACGAAGTAAATACATAAAATGGCCACGGAACCTAAAAATGTTGAAGATCTAGAAAGTCAAGATAGCACTACTAATAGTACGAGCGCTAGGAACATTATCGAACACCTTGGAAAAAAGAATGAGAGAGATTGGAATCAGAGGTATGGTTGAGGGTATTCAATGCATAGCAATTATGAAAACGTCTAAAATATCAAGAATAACCCTTGAATGCGGAGACTAACATACACGAGTTTCAGACACAAATCACACATACAGAAACTGATACAGATATACAACACACAGAGTGTTACAGGGAATTATTACAATGCAACTGTAATTTTTCTCCCTTGCCTTCCGCCTTTAACTGGTAAATAGGTGAAGGTCGTAAAGGAGGATGGAATGACCGAGAAATAAAAATTAGCCAAACCTTCGCTGGATGAGGGCAAAGAGGACTGGTACCCAAGGGAGGCTTATTGCCAATTAAATTGCAGTGAAGCACAATGGTTGCTTCAAACGAGAAATCAATGGTAAAAATCTGTTGCGATAACGCAGATTAAACTGCAAAGTTAATCGAAAGAGGTGGAGACTACTGGGACTCTAGAGAGACTTGTCACTCGGTCTCCAGAGAACGTCACATGTTGCTCTCAAAGTAGTAAATAATAATAATAATAATAATAATAATAATAATAATAATAACTTCCGAGTATAGTCCGAATAAAAAATTATATATATATATATATATGTATATATATATATACATATATATATATATATATAGATAGATAGATATATATATACATGTATATATATATAGAGAGAGAGACAGAGAGAGAGACATACAAACAGACAGACATACAGTAGACAGACAGAGACAGAGTGGGACAGAGATAGATAGATAGATAGATAGATAGATAGATAGATAGATAGATAGATAGATAGAATAATATATGATAATGAAAGAAGAGATAAAACAATGTCAGACAGACGGGGAAATATAGAAACGGATAAGAAATTCATTATCGATAAAAGTCGTGCACGTGGAAGTGCTTCAACAATTTAAGAACACTTTTTTTTCAGGGGGTGCACTCTTAGTAGGCAGTGGTCACATGTGAAGATTGTGAAGGTCCGGGCCGGGTGTAGGGACGGTGATTTTTCCGAAATGTCGTCATGAGGTGGGGTGATCGTAGCTCTCCCAGTCACAGTCTCGGCAAGGGAGACACTGTTTTTAGCAAGGGAAAGAAGGCAGAAGTGACAGGATCGATCAGGTCAGAATTAAATAATAAAAAAAAAGAAAAAAGAAAGGAAAGGCACTAAAATCGCGGCTGATTTTAGATGATGCATCGACAAACGATGACAATGTCGACAGGCTTTTGTGATTACCATTGTTGTTATTCGGGCGGTTGGTGTGGGTCTGGTGACCACCTCGCCGAGAAAGACCAAGGCGAATGAGGTTAGTCTTAACAGGGACCGACAAGGGAGGTTGTCGCTGATCGCTGACGTTACAAAGTGATGGAGCTTGGCAAAAAAGAAGAAGAAATTTGAAAGGGTGAAACAAGGGGGGTTTGAGGCTAAGATTGTCGGATTTAGAAAGACATGGGGTCAGGGTTGGCGGATGAGATGCTATGAGATGAATAGGTTAGGGTTCAGGTTAGGAGTTTTGCTATTGTTACAGGGCTACGGCCAGTAGAGTCAGGACAATTCCTGCGGGAAGATGAACAAACACTATCAGGAAAAAAGAAATAGTCGAAGAAATAGAGAGTTAGACTCACTATTTAAGTGGTCCGTCTAAAACGGAAAAAAACGGTATTGTGAGGAAGCATCAATTTTTTATGGTTTTTTTTTTTACATTTTACACTTTAGTTATGAGACTGTTTGTTACGTGGTGATTGTGTGCGTGTTTATGGAAATGATGTTGCAAGTAAAAAAAAAATAGAACTGAGGATTGAGGAAGTGTATTTAAGAGCTATTGTAGAAGTATTGGGCATTTGGGGTCGATCAATTTGGTGAAAGGTCGGTTGGTGAGACGTGGATGTGCCCGTATTTTGATATGAGAGAAGTCGGGGAGAAATAATTTATGTTTATGCGATGTAAGAAATAAAGAAGAGACGAAATGGATTAAGACCTGAATGGAAAAGAAGATGTGGCGAATAAGTAAACAAAAAACAGAAAATACAGGACAAAAAATTAATCAGAAATTTTCATGAAGAATACATGTTGAAAATAATGAAAGATGAACAGACATCGCAAAGATGTGTCCATTCAATTTGTCTGTTTAGCGATGAAAATGATGTTTTATATTTGCGTGTGACAGGCCGACAACCAAGTTATTTTAAACAAAGGATTGCAATAACAAACGAAAGAGAAGGCCCAGATATATTTAATTTATATAATATGCATTGTTCTGATATGTACGGTAGAACACTAAGATACTGCATTAAACATTTGTAACTAAATACAGTACAGGACATAATTTACATGTGCATAATCAAATAATATTATTAATAACACTGTAAGGCGCGGCAAATACCGTAACCAGGGGCCGAAAAATCGTATTCTTCATCGAAACCAGAATAAACGCATCATAAGATTATCGTACCCCGGGGTGTTAGTGTACATTATTACATTGGGGCATTGCTAATCATGCTGTAAGGTCACTTAAGGATAGCTTTTAATGCGTGTCACGTGATATGCGTGTCGGTGAGACAACACCGTGATAATCGGAAACAGTGAAACTCTGATAGGATTTGCTCTCTCTTTCAAACTAAAACGTGATAAGCTCACAAACATGCTACTCCAAAACAAACAATTGCTGGCCAGCGAAATGTTATTTACGAAAATTCCAAACAAATAAAAGTCTCACGTGATAAACGAATCAAAACAATTTTTAGTACTGAAGCGTGCCAATCTAAATAAATGATATTAGAAAGTAAATCTTGCGAAACAAACATTTGGTTTCAATTTAATGCGCGCCAGACTATTGGAAATACTATAAAAGCATTACTGACAAACATTATTTCTATTGACAATTAAATCGTGACAAGACTAACATCAATTAGTAGTGACGATTACATGAAAATTAAATCGTGATAGATTAAGATAAGACTAACATCAATTAGTAGTGGCGCTTATATGAAAATTAAATCGTGATAGATTAAGATAAGACTAACATCAATTAGTAGTTACGATTATATGAAAATTAAATCGTGATAGATTAAGATAAGACTAACATCAATTAGTAGTTACGATTATATGAAAATTAAATCGTGATAGATTAAGATAAGACTAACATCAATTAGTAGTGGCGCTTATATGAAAATTAAATCGTGATAGATTAAGATAAGACTAACATCAATTAGTGGCGATTATATTAAAATTAAATCGTGATAGATAAAGATAAGACTAACATCAATTAGTAGTGGCGATTCAGGACAACACAAAGAAATACTATTTGGAACTAAGTTGAACGAAAGAAAACGCAATTTCAAGATAAATTATGATAAACTAACAGAGAGTATCTGTTAATGAAGATAGACAAACGAATATAGTATTTTCAGTTAAAGCTTCACAGACTAATGGACATGTTATGTGAAACTAAATATTGCCAGACCAACAGAAAATATTATTTCAAATGAATATTAAGCATGGAATACAAGGGAAGAATTAATCACGACCAAGGAACATGCAATGTTAATTAATACATAAGCATCAATATAAAATTATGTGTTCAACGGATTCTTAATAGAAAACGAAAATATTTCTTTGAAAAGTGTAACACGTACAGACAAATCATATTTAAAATTAAACCACCGCCTGCAATTACAATTATATCTACATATCTATAAAAGTGTGTGTTTGTGTGTTTTTTTAAATTACATTTCTCCTATAATTAAAAATGATAACTGTTTGTAATTTATGAAGAAACCTGACGTCTTTATATTGTTTTTATAATTTGTTAAGAACAATAAAGTTTGCTTATTTTATTTATTGGAATCATTTGAAATTTGTAATTTTGATTTCATTTATTTATTTGCGGACTGTTATCCTCATCTTCATAGTTGTTCTTGTCTCATCACGTTTGGACCAACTCATTTTCTGGCCTTCTTCAGGGAATTAACCGCAACGGGATAGGAATGCTGAATCTTCCCAGTAATTATTGCCATCCATACTTGTTGTCTCACCACGTTCTGGTCAACCAAACCTCTGGACTGCTTTGGCTAGTACTGAAATTATTATCTTCAGACAATGCTCATTTGGAACCGTAGAAATTCAATGTCTCTATCTACTGCGCCACGGGTCTCGAATGGCGATTAAACTCATCTAAAGAAAGCCAGAGATAAGTTGACCGAAATGTGATTTAACAACTATTATGAAGATAGGGAAGCACTCCACAAATAAATAAATGCACACTATCATTTGCATTATAAAAGTGTTATTCTCATCATAATTTTAATAACAAATAAAAACGCAATATCTGTATTGTTTGCTAATAACAAATATAAAACAATGTTCTTTATTTTCTGCAACAATGTTTCTTTTGTTAAATTAGTATTCTTTAAATTGTTTGATTAAAAATAATATATCATTAAACAAAACCGATATGGAAACTTCGATAAATACGACTTTTTCAAATAAATCCATCAGAATGTATTGTTTCTTACTAAAAAAGTCAGCCATTTCGAAAGAGTTCAAAACATAGTGTATTATTTGAAGCTTTTTGTAAAGTAAAATTAATTCAAACAAATGTTCGGCTGCCGCAGGTCATTTCAGAATTTCCAGTTATTAGAAAATTCCCATGATTTACACGCTATATAGTTTGAAAACAATTATCAATAATTTTTCAAATATCAAGCAGAACACTTTTCTGAACTAAACTATTACTTAATTGGAATTAATTATCGAGATAACTATTATTTATTGATTTTTTTATTGCGGAGTATTATTCTTATCTTCTATAGTAGTTGTTTCACGACGCTTCGGTCAACTGGCTTTCATCAGGTTTAACCGAGACAGGATAAGAAATCCGAATCTCTTAACTGCATCCTAAGCAATTATTGCCTTCTATAGTTGTTGTAATCTCACCATGAATAGTTAGCCGAAACGTCATGAAGCAGCATCTAACCATGATGAGGATAATAGTCCGCAATGAATAAATTAAGTAAAATAGTTATAGTGTAATTACAAGTTCCCTCAATAAATTAATTCAAGGCCACACGATATAATATTTTAAAGTAATAGTAAACATTCTATTGAAATTTAGCTTAGCAAAATTGCGACAGTATGCTAACACATTAATGAAAGAAAAAACAACTCTAACATGTATTTATTATGAATACTGTCTGAAACGGAAATTATACTATTAATGTATTAAAAAATTATTATGTAATCGCCCCCCCCCAAAAAAAAGAAGTATATGATACCCACTCCACCAGATATTTCAGCAGAAAGGGATACAAAGAAAAGATACTATTCTCCGGATATTGAGCACAGGAAACACCCTCCCCCACAAAAAAATATTTAAAAATATATCATTAAAACCTTTGTTTCAATAAAAATGGCAGCGAAAACCCATCCGATTGCAAAAAAAAAGTAAAAAAAAATATCTACCCAAAATTAATGTCAAAACAAATTAAATGACATTTTTCGTCATTTTATACTTTTTATGTCACCCCCCCCCCTCCAAATTGAATTTGTCATATTTTGGGGTTCGTTCAGTTTATAACATTGTTAGGTGAAAGTACAGAATGGTATAAGAAAAATTAAGTTTTTTTTATGTGTAAAATTTAATTCTCGCCCCCTCCACCACAAAAAAACAACAGACTTGTATTTGTCATCACCAAATTTGAAAAAATGATAAAGATGATATGACGGCTTGAACGCTTTGCGGCCAAAAAGCGAGTCTTCATTTTACGATAAATTTATATAGAAAAGTTATCCAACACCGTAAAATCTTAATTTACTTTCAAAATGTATTCTTTCATATTATTTATAAAGACTGATTAAACGTAATAGACCCCCTAAAAGCAGTTCTTTATTTTTGTAGGGGTTAAACGACGTTGGTTCATGTCATAAAAATTGAGCATTTTTAATTTAAGATATTAAATAAATTATAAAGAAAAAATGTTTTGCACGCAATAAAACACACTTGCTCCGGTATAATTTTTATAATAACTACTGGCAACACCGATTAAATTTTATAAACAAACAAAAAAAGGATGACTGATTTTGCTTACATGGAAAATTGGTCCTGTGTCTGACTAACTCTGCCCTCGTGGGGATGCAAGTAAACGAGGACATTTGTTTTAATTATTTTTCTCGGTAAATATGAACAATCAGTCCACCCTCGAATATTCCTTTAAAATTACCACTGTCATAGGTTTTCGGGGGAGCTAAACACGAAAATAACGTTTAAAATTACAGAAATTAGTGGGCGCATTTCTTCATATAAACAACTTGTTTCGTGGATTTTTAAAAGTTAGTGGTAATTTTAAAAGATGGTCATAGTGTGGAAAGGAAGTCGCCCCCAAATGGTGGCAACAAAGTGGGTGATCATTTTACTTTGAATTATTATAGACAAGTAGTCTCCCACTTTTGGAAACTAACATGTTTTTCATATCTTGGAAACTACTTTTTTGTCGTAATTTTAAACGTTATTTTCGTTTTCAGCTCCCCCGAAAACATAGAAAAGTGGTAATTTTAAAGGAATTTTCGAGGGTGGAGTGATATATACGTTTTTCTCTAATATATAAAAAAAGGTTACTTAAGAATTAAGAACAGGCGAAAAAAAATTTCTCTTAATTAGAAATAAAAATAATAATTCAGCTTAGCATAATATTTCCAAAGGAAAACAAATCTATTACAGAAAATATTTAATAACGTGCTCCTCCGTTTAAAACAAATTTTCAATTAAACTATCACAGTTATTTCCCCTTTCTTTTCTGGTTTGAAAATTAAAGGATTTCAAATTTCAGATAAAATTAGTTAAATAAGATATTAATTGAAATTTAAATAAACTAAATAATTAAAAAAATAATTAATTAGTACAGTTAAACCAAAGTTATTTTGTCGAATAAGTAATATCACCGAGCTAATTATTTAGATAGATTTAATTTAATGTGGTATGCTAATGACCGTACCTCAATCAATGTAGATGTGGTTTGAAGAAAGCTATATATAGAAATTACGTATGAAATGTAATACCTCAGTTGACAGAAGTATCCTATCAGAGGCGTTATTATTTCTTGATCACGAGAGGTGTACACACATATGGCGTTTATATTTCTTTGGTCATTGGGAGCTGTACACACAGAGACACACACGAAAGCTACTAGTTTATATATATATATATATATATATATATATTTCATGCTAAATACATGAAAAGGGTGAAGTCTCTATTCTATCGCCATAAAAGAATCCTCTGAGTACTGCCACTTTAGTTTGAAAGTCGTGCAGTGCGCCTCTGTACTTCAGGAAAGTATTTTTCAAGGCATTGTCTTTTTACTTCGTAGGATGATAATGTAATGACCATTCTATTATATATATATATATATATATATATATATATATATATATATATATATATAAGTTAAATTGTCGGTGGGTGTACATTTCCCTACAAAAATACTCTGTCAATTTTCAGTTTATTAGGGTATTGACATCTGGATAAATCTTTTTTTAATCTGTTTTCGGCCAGATATTTGGCTGTGAAGGGGATCAAAGTTCAACGATTTAAACTTTTATAACGCTAACAAACTCATCCGCCAATTTTGGGTTTAAATACTTGAAATCTTAGATGTAGGTTACTTGGACTTGGATCAAAATATTTAATTCGAATTGAGCACAAAATAATAATTGTTAAGGGGGCAGAATTGTGCTCAAAGTTACAAAAAATTGACCTCTGCGGTCTCTACAAATTTACTCAGCTAATTTTGGCTCTAAATATTTGAAATTTTAAATAAAGTGTATTCAGACCTTTTACTCCGTTTTGCACCAAAAATTCTGCTGCCAAGAGATTAAATTTCAAAAGATTTTATCTTTGCGGTCTCAAGCAAATTATTCAAAGAATTTTGGATCAAAACATTTGAAATTTTACGAAAGTGTATTCAGACATGCAGTTAGTTTTTACATAAGATTTGAGGCGAAAATCTGGCTTCCAACAAGTCAAAATTGAAAGTGTTGACCTTTGCAGATTCGACCAAACTCCTCAGTCAATTTAATTGATGAATGGGTATTAAAACAAAATAACTTAACAAAAAGAAACTTTTATGAGATTATCATAAGTTAATAACTGTATATCCAGAAATATTATGATAATGGTATTTAAAATGTTCAGTATTGTATTTTAATATAAACCATAATAATCTTGGCAACAATGACACACTAAAAGTAAATTTAGACGAAATGGAACAAATAAGCAACACGAGATTGATATGCATAGACGTAATTAATAAAGAGGTGGGTGAAAAAAGGAACAGAGTTGATAATGAAAAGAGGAAAAGAAGGGGGTATAGTATATTAGCAAAGCGACAAGAGGATATGGCCAAAGCAGTAAAAAGCTGTCTAGACGAAATCAGAAGAGAAATGAGAAGATAAAAAAGATAAAAAGGAAGGAGAATGCAAATCAGGATCTGAATAGAAATGTACAAATTGCTAATGTGACAAGAAAGAAAGTAAAGAACAAAGGATAATAAAAAATAAGCCTCGAGACGTGATAAAATGTAAATCCACAAGGGGAAAATGGTTTAATAAGTAAATAAATAAATAAAAGAGACACTTTATTCCTCATCCATCAACAAATAACAATGGATAGTCACTAAAACTTATAAAAAATGGCTGCAATCTTCTAGCCAATCACTTCATTGCATTTGAAACTCACGAAAATGGCTGCCAACGAATCCGCGAAAACACATCTCAAGTCGCACGTGTCTCGCGGCAGATAAAAACTTGGCAACAACCAGATGTCATAGTTGACCTCTCTGGGGACAATGCGTTTTTTTTCTTAGTGAGAATGAAAGATTTGTTTCGATCCGAGACCCTATGCAACCGTTTTTAATTTAGCTAAACTGTCTCTGCGCTCTCTCACAACATAAAAAAGAAAAAAGACACACGACTTGCTATTCTGGTTTCTAGTCAATCTTTTGTTTCCATGTTTCCCCGTTGATCATGTATTGCCCCTTTAGTCTATTCGATGAAAAGTTAAATGCGGACAACTATATAGTTATGATATGATGGAAAATGACAGATTCTGTAGGAGAATGAGTGAAACATACATGTGAAGAAAATCTCATTTGTTTAAATAGTATACATTTTGCTAAGAAAAAATACAAATGTTAGTTTAATCCCAATTTATATTTACTTTGATGTATTTTAAACTTAGGCTGAGTTCGTGTTGGGCTTCATAAAGAATGCCACGGATTGATTATTCTTAGTTCAAATTCATTACCGTCTTATCACTTACCAATTGCGAATTTGTATCTGAGGATGACCATATGAGAACCCTATGTGCTATATGTGTTAGGACGGCGGAACCAGATAGTGAAATAATACATTCCTATGACAACCACATCTATATAACCTTTATATTCACAAAAATCTTGAAAAGGAAACAACTATGATTCCAGTTTTTAATCACATGACGAAGCTTTACAGACGAAACGTTGTTATAGTTTTCTTTTAAAAATGTCGGAAGAAAATCGTATGGTTCAAAATATATTGCATATATTGAAAGAGATGCAAGAAACTATTAAGTTAAATCTGTCCGATATTATATATATGTTAAATCAGGACTTATTTTGACTAAAGTGTCAAAATGAATAAAACATATAAACATCAACTAATAGTTTAGAATTAATAATTAAGAATAATATGTGTCGACTGTGTTCGCGTTTTAAACGAAATATACTTTATACTTTTGATTAATCCATAGTGATCATATTCGTTTCTACGCGGAAGATTTTGTGTCTCTGTTAATAAAAAGGATGTTGGTGTGTTTGTGTATGGTACATAGAAAACTTCAGAGAATCCACATACAATCTAAAGGTATTCTCATGTTAAATTATTTGGGAAATTAATGGCGGTATTCCCGAAGTGCAACACCGAGAATAGAGTACTTCATGAGGGGGTCGAATTATTAAGCCATAATTTAAAAAGATTTAATAAAAATTCAATGTATCCCACTCATCTCGTTTTCTTGCAAAACCATTAAACTTTTCTTAAGCTTCTCTTGAGGCACTGTAGGAATATTACAAGCCACTCGGAAAAATGAGAGTACTCACTGAATGCATCCGTGTCGTTGTAAAGAAATAGATAAAGTATAAACAGTTTTCGTAATCGAAATGTTCAGTTTTCATAAAGTCTACTCATTAAATCCGGCTGAATTTCGGCATGTCGAATGTTGTCTCGCATGTGGTCTATTTTTCCGCCGTATAAGCATAAATATGAGCCTTTACACATTCTCAAGGAACATAATTTAATGGTCCTAAATAGTACGAACAGGGTTGTAATTTGATCTGTCTATTTCGTGAAATTATCCGTTCATGAAGTATTTCTCTCTGTAACTTGACCGTATCATTTCAATTTGCTATATTTGTTTGTTAATTCAATATGTATTAAATTATTTAATTGCCTATTACCTACATGTATTTTATCCTATCAATTTTACTGAATTAATTAGAATTGAGAATCTTTACTATTATTATTATTATTATTATTATTATTATTATTATTATTATTATTATTATTATTATTGGCTCACCTGGAGCTTTCACACAAGTCAACAAATGATCTGATTGGAGAACTGTAGTGTTCTTAGGAAGCTGAGGGACAACAAGTCTCCCAGACGTCCAGCTCTCTCCTCCTCCTCCTTCGATAGCATTTGCAAATAACTTTGCATCATGGCCACAGCCGCTTACCATTGATTTCTCGCTAGCAATGGCCATTGGTTTATACTGGAATTTGAGTGGCACTAAGCCTTCCCAAGATCCCAGTTCTCTTCGCACTTGTGCAGCGGAGGTCTGGTCAGTGCTCCCTCCTTGGTCTTTCAATCCTCCTTGACCCTTCTCGGCTCTTTGGTATCACTTTTCTATTGGGAGGAACGGTGGCAAAACAATGGAGGAGATGAATGATAAGATGTAGAACATGTAGATTTGCAGCTTCGGTGTTCTTCATTCCCTGTAACGCTTATTCGTTATATTATCTTGTGTTATTCTCCGCATTAATATTTCAGTCGTTTTCATTATCGTTAGGCGTTTTTTTTTTCAGCTATTCCTCTGATTCTAATTTCTGCCATTCTTTTATCTAGATTTTTCGGAATTGTTCCTAGTGCTCCTACTATTATCGGCACTATCTTTATTTTCTTCATCATCCAAATCCCTTTTAACTCTCTGGCTAGTTCTGTGTATTTGCTTCGTTTCTCATTTTCTTTCAAACTAACCTTTTGGTCAGCTGAAGCAGCAAAGTCTACGATTTTACAGTTCTCTGTCTTATTAATTATTACGACATCTGGCGTTCTTGCTTGGATGGGTTTGTCCGTCTGTATGTCCATGCCCCATAGGATTTGTGGTTCTCATTTTCGAGTGTTGTTGCGGGCTTATGCTTGTACCATTTATCTGTACGCTCAAACTGCAGCAGTTTGCACAATTCCCAATGCACCGCTCTCCCCAATTTGTCATGTTTGGTTTTGTATTCCTTTTGGGCCAGTTTGCTGCATTCATTAACTATATGGCTTACCGTGTCGTCTCTTTGTTCACAGAGTCTTCATTTGCTGTTTTCTTGCGTTTTATCGATCCTTGCTTTGATATGGTTGGTTCTTATCGAGTTATCTTGTGCTGCAGTTATTAGAGATTCAGTTTCACGGTTTATATGCCCTTTTCGCATCCATGTCCAGGTGTTTTCGTAATTCTCATCTTTTGGCATTCTTATGAATCTTCCGTTGTGTTGTTTCTCTTTCCATTTCTCTTTTCTTATTTTGTCATTTGTCTCTATGCTGTATGTTTTGTTGCTTTTCTCCGTGACTCTCGCTGCCATAATTATCCTTTTAGTGCTTTGCATTATGTATTTTTCTAGTTCTTTTTTGTGTCCTTTACACAGTCTTCTATACAGATCAGTCCTCTCCTGCCCTTTCCCTTTCACGTAGAGTCTGTCAATATCGTCCTTTGGGCGTAGTGCATTATTAATGGGCATGAGTTTCTTGGTTTTCTGGTCGAGCTGTCTCAGTTCTCTTTTGTCCCTTCTATAAACGGTCCAGAGTATATCACAGGTTATACAGCCCATGTATTCATACTTTTTATTAAATTTCTAATATATAGTTTGGTTTCCAAGAGTTTTCTTATTCTTGTTATTCCTTTAAAATTTTCTCTTTCATTTCTCTTGCTCTTATGGTGTCCGCTTCAAGAATTCACAAGTATTTATAGTCGTCTTTTTCTCCTAGTGCCTTCATTTCTGTTTGGTTGGGTAGTTTCATGCCTTCTATGTTTTCTAGTTTTCCCTTTTCTTATTACAAGTAGTGCGCACTTTTCCATTCCAAATTCTATTAGGATACTTTGACTCTAGCTCCTTTTAGGTCTTTGCAAAAAGTTTCAGATCGCCCATGTACATAAGGTGGACCATTTTTTCCTCTGTATTGGGGAGCTTGTATCCGACTTAGCACTTTCTCAGAATACTATTCAAGGGCATCATAGCCATGATGAACAGTAATGGTGATAATGAGTCTCCTTGGAAGATGCCTCTTTGTAGGTCAATTTCTGTTATGTGTTGTCCATCGACTGTCAGTTCCAGCGCCCATGCTTTCATTGCATTTTCGATTACATTGGTGATCCCGCTTGGTATTTTATAATTATTTAGGCATTCTTTTATCCATGCTTGGGGGATCCTGTCGTACGCTTTTTTGTAGTCTATCCATGTCATGGCTAAATTTTTCCTTCCCATTTTTACCTCCTTTAGGATGTCTTGATGAACATATAGCAGATCCTGTGTTCCTCTTTTCCCTTTTTGGCAACCTTTCTGTTCCTCGGGGATAAGTCCACGGTTATTCAGTGAGTGGTAGATTTGTTCCCTCAGTTGTGCTGTCAGTATCTTCCACATGTTGGGTAAGCACGTGATTGGCCTATAATTGCTGGGAACGGTTCCTTTCTCAGAGTCCTTCTGTAGCAGTGTGGTTCTACCTTTTGTCATCCAGTCTGGCACGTTTGCTTCCTGCATACAACTTCTCAGATTTAGAGCTAGCATTTCCTGTAAGGTTGTGAATTTTTTGAACCAGTATGCATGTATCCCGTCGTGCCCTCGTGCTTTCCAGTTTGCCATTTTTCCTATGGTTTTCTTTAGGGTTTCCTTGCTGATTTTACTCACTGTTCCTTCTTCGATTTGTTGTAACTCGTCTTTCATGTCTTTCAGCCATTCGGCATTTCTATTGTGATCTCGTCTCTCTTCCCATAGGTTACTCCAGTAGAGTATTGTTTCTGTCGGATTTGGTTGTCATGTTTTTGTTTTTCCTCCGTTTACATTTTGGTATAATTGGCGTTCATTAGTTTCAAATGTTCTGTTTTGTTTGCATTGTTCAGATTAATATCTGTATCGTCTCAATCTCGCTTCTTTTGCTTTCATTTTTCAGTCCAGTTCTTCATGTTTCTTGTTAAACCTCTCTCTGCCAGTAACATTTCCAATATTCCGTTTTCTCCACATTGCTTTCTTCCTGTTGATCATTTTGGTATCGATTTTATGTTCCTGTATTTTGTTTTCTAGTCTTATTTCCCATCCAGGTTTTTTTCTGTCCGCTTGCTCTCGGTTGTTTTTCTGATTTGAGATTCATACTTACCATTTCGGCGCCTACGTAAATGAGGTTGTTTAAGTCTGTGATTGTATTTGTTGGGATGTGTGGAAGGAGCTTGTTAACCTTCTCTGTTTCTGTTTTTATTTTTTATTTTTTGCTCTTGGTTCTTTAACGATGGGAGTTTTGTTTTTCCTCGTTCATTAATTGTGCTATTTTATTTATTTCATTTGCTTCATTCTCTGTTAGTTCTGTTTCTGTGTGTTCGGTTGTAATATTTGTGGTCTTCGGTCTTCGTAGGTCCTGGGTCTTTGGTGTTTTTACTTGTGAGGCTTCAACTTGTGGGGTTTTTTTACGGGCAGTTCCATTGGGGGGTAATCTTGTTCAGTTTCCCCATTTATTTTTCGCTGAATTTCTGCTAGTTCTAGTTTAGAGAGCCAATCTTTCTTGAGTATCAGTCTTGCTTGGTAAGCATTTCTTTGTTCTGTTGCTTGGTGATCACTGCAGAGGCCCTATAGTTCTTTCATTCGTTTCCGATAACCTCCATATCTATATTCAGGATGATTTCTATAATAGCATTCCATTACTAGTCTATTCTCTTTTGTAGTCTATTTTTTTCTTCGTTTTTTTTTTCATTTTGATGATTACCATGGCTGTGCTGTGTTTGTGTGGCATCATTCTGTTCCCTGAAATTACAGGTTATGCTTACCTGTTCAGCGTCCATCTTATTTGAGTCTCTGATGTTAAGAAGTTGGCCAACATTCGCAGGATGACGACGGGGTCCCCCATGCTGGCTACCGAAGGAGCACCTACCGATCATGACACCCAGATCTCTCTTCTGGGTGCCATGGTTTGAATTATTTGGACTTGACATTTTTCATATTTTGGTGTTTGTTGCAACACCGAGCCCAGAATTGTTTTACCTGTGGTTCTGACGCAGGTATAGTGTTTGGCTCCCATGTATAGAGGAATTATTGTGCCCTATCACACATACATACAAGGCATAAACAGAAGTTAAAAGAAATAAAAACAAAACAAATAAAACATATAATAAAGAAATAAAAGTAAAAAATATAATGTTTGTTATTATTTTATATATATATATATATATATATATATATATATATAACTACTTAATTTACTCACATAAAATTAATATTTGAAAGTATAGATTTATGCGTAAACTTGAAGTATTTACTTCAAAAGTTTTCAATACGTAGGTAGAGCTAGTTAGAAAGTTATAAAATGTATATGGCGATTAAGCTAAAATGAATATTCCGCGTTTCATTCACGCTGGGGTCCTTCAGGCTTCTGCGCTTTATTCAGTGCTTATGCGCGCTATTCAGTGTAGCTTAATCGCCATATACATTTTATAACTTACTCTCTCTCTCTCTCTCTCTCTCTCTCTCTCTCTCTCTCTCTATATATATATATATATATATATATATATATATATATATATATATATATATAAGGAACTAAATAAAAATTGTAACTAAGTATTCTATTTAGTAAAAGTCGGTTGTAATGCTCTGAAATAAGGCATTTGATGACAGGTCTACCTTACACCATACTGGTTAGTCGCTAGAAATGTTGGATAGGAAGAAGACAAGGAAGGCAATTTCCTTTGATGCTGTTGTAGTATTTAATTCCCTCCTTCTAAGTCGGGGCAATTTCCACGTTGATATCACAAAAAGGACTGCTTCCGGTCACGAGTTCGAAGCAACATTCAGCTAAGTTGTTCGTCAGTCGCCCGCCTTGCCACTTTTCCCATTCATGTTAGAGGATTTGCTCTTGTGAAATTGTAATGCGGATTTTTTTTCAAAGTGACACTTATTGATTTCTTGTGAGTATATGTAAGAAATATCCAATGTTTACATAATAAAATGTGATCGTTTCTGCGTAACGATAAAGTCTGTAAAATGTACGGAATAGTGATATCTTGAAAGATAAAAAAACATTTTAACTATAATGTTATTAATTTATATATGCTCTGTTGTTTATTATATACAAAGGTGAAATATAATTGAAAAAGCAAAAAAAAAAATAGTTTTACAGATGCATGCTTGTAACCGTGTGTCTATTTAGGTTGGAAGTCATTGTAGAGGCAGCTTTTGTTAAACGCGATATGGGTTTAAGTGTTTTTCTATTTTTTCTGTTAATTTACTCGATTTTAAGAAAATTTATACAAAGTTGATTTATGCCAGTGTTCATAGAAATGGTTTAGTATCGGAATGTTTCCGATAAGTATCAATAATCGAAATAACCCGATGAAAGAAGGAACAGGCGATTCTGACTAAAGTAAACACCTTATACAGCCTAACATTACAATTGCATTTCATAAGTGTTATTAGTACACAAACAAA
Source organism: Euprymna scolopes (assembly GCF_053919585.1). NCBI lineage: Eukaryota > Metazoa > Mollusca > Cephalopoda > Sepiida > Sepiolidae > Euprymna > Euprymna scolopes. The sequence continues at coordinate 23,679,828 of NC_136518.1, forward strand.
AGAGCCAGGTATATTAAATCAAAAATATGTTCTTGGACATGATAGGGCGTGTTTTAAATGAATGTTTTTGTTTAAATCACAATTAAACTACAATAATTAGCTTAATTCTTAATTCTAGCCATTACATATAAAATGCGATCAAGTTGTGTGAGTTAATATTGAAACGTTGATTTAATCTAAATAAAATAAAATACGCATCAATTACGTTTGAAAGCCAAATCACAACGTAATATTATGAAAATAAACAAATATTTTACTTGTTTGAAATTTAAAACAAATATATTTCAGAGATCTTCAGTATGTTCATTTGTTTCTTTTTTTTTCTTTTCTTCTTTCTTGCCATGTTGAAAAGTTGCGAAAAGAAAAGTCTGTTTGTAGGGATCCGCGCGTTGTTTTCAGAGGTTGGTGTTTGAAATGTTTGAACTGTTCGTAGGCAACGCGAGAATAAATCAAGGGCGTGAGTTCATATAGAAACGTTGATTTAATTTGAATGAAGCAAAATATGCACCAAGTGCACTTGAAAGCCAAATCACAACGTAATATTATGAAAAAATACATTTTTTACTTGTTTGAAATTTATAACAAATATATTAGAGATTTATTCCATCTTCAGTTTGTTGTTTTGTTACTTTTTTTCGTTTTTCTCGCGTTACCTAAGCACACATAAAACATTTCAAAATACAACCGCTGAAAAGAACGAGCGTATCTTTTAAAACATACTTTCCTTCCCCAACTTTACAACATTGCTAGAAAGAAGGAAAGAAAAAAAAAACAACACACTGAAGATGGAGTATATCTTTGAAATATATTTGTTATAAATTTACAAAAAGTATAATATTTTTTTATTTTCCTCATATTACGTTGTGATTTAGCTTTCAAGCGCACTTGATGCGTATTTTATTTTATTATATATAAAATAATTTTATAAAATCACCAGTAGATTCTCTACAGTGCGATGTAGATGGAAATATATTTTGAACGAAGTAACTGCATGTAAACATCTTAAGATTCCTGTCGCTGCACCACGATTCCACTCTACCTAGTGATTTGATTGAAAAAAATGGGCGGTTCCACTGGTTGCAATGACAATAAAAGAAATGGGACGGTGAAGTATTCGTTAATCATCATTTAATTCCAGACAACTTCCCACCCTTCTGCTAGTAAACAATAAAGCAAACGCTAAAAAACATTTGTTCCAAACAAGCACATGTCATACAGATCTATCTATCCATCTATCTATCTATCTATCTATCTATCTATCTATCTATATATATATATATATATATATATATATATATATATATATATATATATATATATATATATACTAGCAAAAGTACGCGTCGTTGACTGGGTTCCAAAACAGCCTACAGAAATGGACTCCGATTTATAAAAGTATGATAGGTTATGAATAGGAAGGGCTGTAAATAGATAGCTTCAGAATTTGGGGGTATCAAAACCAAAGCAAAATATGATGAAAGTAAAAATAAAATAGATAAACCCATACTTTATTATACCATACCTGTTCACACTGAAATACTTATCACACTATTCTGTGGATCTATATTAAAAAAAAAAAAACCTTGTTAAACTTTGTGATATATTGCCATTCTATGGAGGTCAGGCGCCAACGAACACCCCATAATTTTATTATACAATATTTCTTCAAAATGAAACATAATTATCAAAGTATACTTACGCAGATAGATATGAAAAGTCTTTATTAAAGTGTGGGCCTACTTCCATTCTATCGAGGCCAGGCGCGAACGCAGACCCCACAATTTTATTATACCATCCCTATTTAAGTTAAAACATACTTATCAAAGTATTCTTATGTACATCCATATCAAAAACACTTGTAAACCTTTTGTTTTGTTTATTTTTTTTATTTCCATATTTGTGGACCAGGCGCGTACGCACACCTCATAATTTTAATGAATTATGGCAGATCAAACCTATCCATGCCGGTGTCTCGATACATCTTCTACCAATATATTTGATCAGTTTTCTATAATAGTTAACCATATATAAGTCTATTCGCGACCAGACACACACACAGACGTTCAGCTTTATATATATATATATATATATATATATATATATATATATATATATATATATATATATATATCTGAGGGGCAGAGAAATGTGAGGGGCAAATAAGTAGCTATATAGATTGAATTAAATATAAATTTTCACTTCATATTCGAAACACAATAACGAACTTTTTTAATTACCAAATGATATTAAATGACTGAACATATTTATTTAAGTGCCAATAAAAGAAAAGAAAAGCATACTTTTATTTTTCACGAAAACAAAACATCTAATTCACATATTACTTGATTCCCAAGTCGTTTTTTGAACAATCCTTCCCGCGACCTCTACTTCAACCAATCTTATCTCTTTATCATCTTCACGCACGAACTGATATGAGATGCCTGTTCGTGCGTGTTATGACAATGTGCTTACCCACCAGGCGTGCGCACAAAGAAGCAATCACTTGCCTTGAAAACATGGGTTGCAATATGGAGTACAGATAAGGTGCAGACCAGTAACCGGATGAGTATTAGTCTAGCGTTATTTTTTTAATGAGGCACTACATTTGCCAAAGTTGCCTTGTGGAGACTAATCTACTAATATTAGGCTCATTTATCTTTTTAATAATATTAAAAAATCGGACAAAGCAATAATTAAAATCAAATGAGCAACACAGCGATGACCAGGCTCAAATAACTCCGATCTATCGTTCGGCATTCACTTACCAATCTATCATGCATTATAAATTACCAGTCCAACAGTTCATAATTATATAGGAGTATGTTGCGTTTGAGTGACTGAACCTAATTTAACTCAGAAAAAGGCAACTCATTCTGAACATTAATGACCTGGTTGTGATAGCTACACATAGAAAAGCTTTCAAGGGTTAATCTTGTGAGAAAGCCTAAACCCCAGTTTTTAAATCAGTCCGAAGTTGAATAGAATCCTGGAAAATCCTGTGAAGGTACTAAAAGTTTGTGCATGATCCGTTCAATACTAAGTGGATAGGCTGTATGCGTAAGTGACTCCCTTTATATTTGCTTTGTCAGATTACAAGATATATACTAGAAATATACTAGCTGATAACCCAGCGTTGCTTCTTATTGAATTATTACAGTAATTAATAAAACGTAGCCCCCAATTCTTATATGCGTTGTTTCCTTTTTTTATTTTTATGCAACGTAATACATATGTATCATGTTGCTTAATAGTTGCCCGCCGCAAATTGTAAATCACCCTACGTGGCACTAATTGTATTAACTCTTTGTACAGGTATTTTTTACTCGCTAAATGATTATTGGAATCGAAAATTTAATCCTTGTGCTCCTAGATAATATCAGGAAAAAATCATATGTTAAGTGTGAACACACAGAAAACAAGAGAACGTTCGTTTGAACTATAATGAAAGGGGTCAGTATAACATGAATTTCAGGCGCATTGTGTAACTACTAAGCAGTTCAGTGGTGGAAACAACTAACATATTTTATATGCAGTTAATAGTGATAAATTATGTGCGTGTTTTTTTTTGGAGGGGACGTCATGCTAAAAAGTAAAGAACAAAGAAAAATAAAATGCACCATAGTTGAACCTTACTAGAACCCTCTAATCCGAATGAAAGCAACTGTTACAAACATTGCTTAACTATACCAATAACGTAATTTCAATGCGCAAGTTCCACAAAATACCAGAAGAACCTTATCACTAAACTTACGTCCGAGTGCCAACAACATGTTTACTGCCTTTATAAAATAAAATAAACACTTCATCCTTATTGAACATACTTAAAATTTTCTAAAATTAAGATTTATACAATCTCGACGATAGATTGATATTTTCCAAGACTCTTTATAGATTATAAACTACGTAAATATTTTATTATATTTTAAGGAATATTCTGAATTGTAACCTTTTATAACATTGCCCATTTACAACATAAATTAAGTTAAAAACACATTAAAACTTTTTGAATCCAACGATTTTATATTGAAATTTCATTAAGACCTTTTTTTCTTACAATATAAAAAAATTGTAAAACAGTCAATGATTCTTGGCACGATTAATGTTACTTATTGCAAAGAAAAATACAATTTAATTATCATATAAACGAGTATATTTTCTCAATATTTACTATTAAATATTTTTATAACTACATTAATGTCACATCAAAATTTCGAAATAATATTACCCCGTTTTTACATTCATTTTTTGCTTAATTTGTTTAACATGGATCATTGTAGATTAATAAGTAAAAGTATTATAAATTGACGTGGTTCTATATCTACGGATAGAGCCAGTGAATTTCTATGCTATCAGGTAGGCATTATCTGAAGATACCGATTTCAATTCTACTCAAGCAGGCCAGAGTATTAGTTGGCCAAAACCTGGGAGACATCAAATATAGAAGGCAATAATAACTTGCACAACAATTACACAAGTCTGCATGCCTATCCGATCAAGCATAATTACCTGATAATGAAGAGAAGATGAGTTGGCTGTCACATGATGAAGCAAAAACAACTATGGTGATGAGGATTACGGTACGTCGTAAAAAATGAATACACAACTTATAAAGCCTTGTCTCAAACGATTCCACAAACAAAATAATTTATAAACCTTATTTTTAGAATTTCATTTTCTTATGGTTGGTTGTATAAGATGGGCATGACAGTCACACCTTTTTAATATGTTAAATATGGATGATTGTTAATTAATATATAAATGGACACTCTTATTAAATATTTAAACCGTCCATCAAATAAACAGAAGGTGAAAAAATCTGAAAGTATAAGAGTGATAAATGGACATTTTAAAGAACGGTTAATCCTCTCGCTATATTGTAAATTGTAGCCTCTTAGAACAATTCAATTTGAATATTTCCAAACGGATCGACTTCAAATTTAAATTTAATTTAGCATTTTAAATTAGTTATTAAACCATACGCAAAAAACGATTTGGAAAAACATAGGCTGATTCAAAATAGTATAATACGCTCCGAAGTTGCTGAGAAATATTTACGGTTTTTTTATTGCTACATTTTTCTCATTTTAAATTTATCGAACGTCTTCATAAATGTATGATAAAATATATTTTAACTCACAAAGTTATAAATAATAAGAGGGTGAGAGCCAGTGATTAATGCCTGTGTGGGTGTATTTACAAACTATGTATGCAGATATTATTGCAGAAACTTTTTGATACGCCCGGTATTTTTTTATAAATAAATTGAACGAATAACTGAAGTATTGTTTACAAGTGTGTACAATATATATGTGTGCATATGTAAGGTATTTAACAGTAATCGATCCGTGAGTAAATTTTACTAGTATAAGTTGTAGTATTTACCTTTCATTTCCAACGATAATTAAACATTGGTTCTCTGTACTATATATATATATATATATATATGTGTGTGTGTGTGGGTGTGTGTGTGGGTGTGTGCGTGTGCGTGTGTGTGGGTGTGTATATATATATATATATATATATATATATTTACACACACACATATATACAATATTTATTATGAAACTATATATACATATTTCAAAGCCGTGCCATTGGTTTCATTGCGCTGAATCAACCATAAGAGGTTGGAAAGAGTCAGCGCAAATTCACCAGCGACATTGAAAAACTGAAACAATGCAAAGTAGACAGAGAAAAACGTAAAACGAGCGATTAAGACCCGGAGGTTCAAATTTTAAAACAGAACTTAGTAATCGACGCACGAGATTCTGATTTGTGAAGGAAGAATGCGCGTGTGTATGTGTGTGTGTGTGTGTGTGTGTGGATGAGGGAGAGAGTGTGGTTGTGTGTATGTGTGAGCGCGTATATGTGTGCACCCAAGCGTATTTATATATGTATGTTTAGCGAATAAATGTTTTGGAAAATCTTACTCTCTCTCTCACACACACACACACACTCTCCCTCTTTTTCTCTCTCACGCACACCCACAACTCATACACACACACACGCGCGCTTTATCCCTTCCATAAGATATATATATATATATATATATATATCATTGCAGAAATTCCTCACTGGGAGGTATTCAGCTCTTTCGACAGATGTGAAGCGTTACACTTCGTAACTGTATCATAAACTAGTATACATAACATAATCTTTCTCTTTTCTGATTAAAACATAAGAAAGTCTTTCGAGATCAATTCAAAATTTCTGACATTCCTATCTCCCGGATTTACAATATTCGCACGCTAAACGAATGCTCATTTACCACTGAAATATGCCGTCGCAATGATACCTACGTTTACTGTCTGTGTAAATTGCTACGTTCATATTTTGGCGTCATTTTGTTATTTCCCCTCAATATCTCCCTATCTCTCGGTATATATTCTTCTCAAACCGTCTCTCTCACTTTCACTCGCTAACTCGCACTTCCTTTTGCTAGTTTATTCATTTCGTTTCATACCAACGGCGATGCCGCAGAAAAAAAAATAAACATTTATTTTCTCTCTTTCTCGCTTGCTCGCTCGCTCGCTTTAATAATGTGTTCCTGTAATTATATGTTTCCAAACATAGTTACGTATTTTGAATGCACTTTATTTAAACAATATTTATTTAAACCTGTGCACACTATTATGATCATCGCAGATTTAAAAAAAAAATACATTATTTGTAATATAATCTTCTTGATTCATATTTATTATGTTGTTTGTATTTAATGTTTCCTTAACATATGTGAAATATTCACATTTTAAAGCTGTTCAACTATTTTTATAGTTATATTTTACGTTTATTTTTTAACCCTCTCATAATGAAAATATATAAAAATATGTAAATGTAAATTTTTCAATTATTTTTTTTTAATTGCTTATCTTTTCAAATAACTATGTTTAATAAAGTAACTTTATATTTTGTCAAACTGTTTAGATATTTTACGCCTATATTTTTTTAGAGAAACATGAAAATGCATTAATGAATGTACCCCAATTTTTACAGTTTTGGCAGTTTCAAAAAAAGTAAATGTGCAACAGAAAATAGTTTAACAGTTTTAAATTGTGAATATTTTCCATATGCTAAAAACAATAAATTCACACAAGGGAATAAGTCCGAATCCATTAGATTATACTGCCGAAAATTTATTTTGTAAATCGGCGATGGTAGCTAGATTCCAGACTGATTCTTGAGATTGTGCACACATTAACATTCTCTATTTTTAGTGGGGAGGGAAATTTGTAAATATGTACATTAGATCCACCTCCACACATTTCTTTATAGTGACGACTTGTATAAGTTTTTGTCTATACTGATTAAGAAAATTTAATGTATTTTTGTGGCTACTAGTATTATAGAGATATATTATGCACTGGAATTCATTTACTGCCAGGTTTGAACGCACGCGTGATAAACAAATGTACATTTCCACTGCCAACACTCGCACACAAAATGTGCGTAGCATTTGCGGGTGGGTATGCTGACAACGATTATAATAGTTACATTTAGTGAAATTATTTTTTTCTGTACGAAAAGGAAGAGGGTGTCTACTCCGAAAGCCGTTCTCTACACTAGGGATATGGGGTTGTCTATTCTGAACGCCTTTCTAAAAATGGGGAGGTTGGTGGTATTTATTCCAAAATCTGTTCTTAATATGGGGAGTTTGGCGTGTGTATTCCGAACGCCGTTCTTAAGATTACAATGCACAAAGAAATAAAGTGAAAACGTTGTAATTGTTTTGTTTAACACCATAAAAAGGACGCAATAAAACTGGAATTTAATATTATTAGTGGAAGAGTTTTTACTTTGCATAATTATTCTAATGGGCAACTTTTGGTAATTTTATTAATTCATTCTGATTTACACATTCCCTTAATTGTTCTTTTAAAATAAAAACAGGACCTGTATGATATATCTTCAAACCAGAATTAATTACAAGGGTACGCGACATTGTTTTATTTCGGCCAATGTTGCCAATGTCCGCAATTGTCCTATGGACGGCAGCACGCACCAAAAACAACCGTAGTTTATATTTTCCGGAGGAGGGCAGTTCTCTTACGAACAACGCCGGTAAACAAACGGAACGGGCCTTGCTATTATATATATATATATATATATATAAAGCTGGACGTCTGTGTGTGTCTGGCCGCGAATAGGCACCTATATGGTTGACTATTATAGAAAACTGATCACATATAATGATAGAAGATGTATCGAAACACAGGATTGCATGTGTTTGATCTGGCATAATGATGATTTATTAAAAGTGTGGGGTCTGCGTACGCGCCTGGTCCACAAAGTATGGAAATAAAAAATTAAAAACAAAAACGTTTACAAGTGTTTTTGTATATAGCTGTACATAATAATATTTGAAAAGTATGTTTTAGCTTAAATAGGGATGGTATAATAAAATTGTGGGGTCTGCGTTCGCGCCTGGCCTCCATAGAATGTAAATAGGCACAAACTTTAATAAAGACTTTTCATATATATCTGCGTAAGTATAATTTGATAATTATGTTTCAGTTTTTAAAAATATAGTATAATAAAATTATGGGGTGTTCGTTGGCGCCTGACCTCCATAGAATGGCAATATATCACAAAGTTAAACAAGGTTTTTTTTTTTAAATATAGATTCACAGAATATTGTGATAAGTGTTTCAGTGTGAACAGGTATGGTATAATAAAGTATGGGGTTTATCTATTTTATTTTTACTTTCATCATATTTTGCTTTGGTTTTGATACCCCCAAATTCGAAGCTATCTCTGTACAGCTCTTCCTTTTCATAACCTATCATACTTTCATAAATCAGAGTCCGTTTATGTAGGCCGTTTTTTAACCCAGTCAACGACGCGTACTTTTGCTAGTATATATATATATATATATATATATATATATATATATATATATATATATATATATATGT
>NC_136518.1:23693739-23771239 GCF_053919585.1 Euprymna scolopes
TGTATCTCAAAACACTGACTGCCCATGCATTTACTGCTTTCATTAGATGTCCTCCATCCAGTTTCGACTTCGCAATTAGTTTCACTCTTCTAAGATACTCCTTCCTGACTTTTTCTTTCATTTCTCTGTTCATGATGCCTACACCCTCCAGCATTCCTAAATGCTTATATCCTGTATCTTCTATTTCTTTCATGATTTCTTCATTTGGCAGCACTATTCCATTCGAATGAACCTTTACTCCTCTTTTCATCACCAGCACCGCACATTTGCTAATCCCAAACTCCATCCCAATGTCTCCTGAGTATGTCCCCACAAGTTCTACCAGTCTCTCCATTTCTTTTTCATTTCTACCGAATATTTTCAAATCATCCATAAACAGTAGATCAGTGAGACGTCTGTCACCAGATCCAAAGTTATACCCCAGTTTTATCTCTTCAGGAGGATGCTCAGTGATCTCATTATCATTACAAAAAGTGGCGATACCGAATCTCCTTGAAATATCCCACGTTAATGCCACCCTGCCCCATCTTTTCTGTTTGTTCCCAGCACCGTTTTCCATTGAGCCATACTTGTCTCCAAAAACCCTACCACATTCTCAGCAACCTTCATTATCAATAGTATTTCACGTATCCATGAATGAAGAACCATGTCATAAGCCATTCTTTAATCGATCTGTGCTACGCTCAGATTTCTCTTCTTCTTCTTCTTCGCATCCTGCATTATTGCTTTATCAATTAGTAGTTGTTCTTTAGTAAATCTCAAGCGTTTCCGGCACCTCTTTTGTTCGTCAGGAAAAACACCATTACTCTCTAGATGTTCATAAAGTGTCTCCGCAAATATTCCAGTCAACAGTTTCCACATCAATGAGAGATATGTAATTGGTGTATGATTATTGGCATCTGCTCCTTTGGCAGTATCTTTCCTAATCAGTGTTGTTCTTCCCTTCACAAGCCAATCAGGGACATCTCCCGACTCTACAACCCTTTGCAGAGCAGCAGCTATAGGTGGATAAAGGCATGGGAACTGTTTAAAACAGAAGCCCATCACTCCATCTGGACCAGGTGCCAGCTTTAACGTCATCGATGGCTATCTCAACGTTCTTCATCTGCTGCATTATTATTATTATTATTAATAATAATAATAATAATAACAATAACAATAATAATAATAATAATAACAACAATAACAATAACAATAACAATAATAATAATAATAATAATAATAATAATAATAATAATAATAATAATAATAATAATAATAATAATAATAAAGGTCGGGGTGTCATGATCGGCAGGTGCTCCTTCGGTAGCCAGCATGGGGGACCCGGTCTACATCCTGCGAATGTTGGCCAACTTCTTAATTTCAGAAACTTAAATAACATGGACGTTGAACAGGTAAGAGTCCCCTCTAATTTCAGGGAACAAAATGATACCGAACAAACACAGCACTACCGTGATAATCATCAAAATGGAAAAAAAAACGAAGAAAGAAATGGAGAACAAAAGAGAATAGACTAGTAATGGAATCAGATCGTTTGCTGACTCGTGTGAAAGCTCCAGGTGAGCCAATAATAATAATAATAATAATAATAATAATAATAATAATAATAATAATAATAATAATAATACTTGGCTTATTACTATTCAAATCCTGGACTTTTTGTATCAAAAATTGTATTTTGATATATGTGTACATGGGAACATGAATGTATGCTTATATGCATATGTGTATGTATAGGAAATTATTAATCCTAAACTATAAATATGGTCATGCTTGTTTCATTATTATTATTATTATTATTATTATTATTATTATTATTATTATTATTATTATTATTATTATTATTATTATTGGCTCAAATGGAGCTTTCACACAAGTCAACAACCGATCTAATTGGAGACCAGTGGTGTTCTCTGGAAGCTAAGTGACAACAAGTCTCCCCAGACTCCAGCTTTCTCTTCCTCCCTCAATAGCATTTGCAAAGTAATTTGCATCATGGCAACAGCTTCTTTCCATTGATTTCTCGCTGGCAGTGGCCATTGGTTTATACTGGAATTTGAGTGGCACTAAGCCTCCCTCAGATCTTTGTTCTCTTCACACTTGTCCAGCGGAAGTCTGGCCAGTGCTCCCTCCTCCGTCTTTCCATCCTCCTTGACCCTTCTCAGCTGCTGGTATCAATTTTCCATTGGGGGGGCGGTGGTGAAACAATGGAGGGGATGCATGATGGGGGTGTATAACATGTAGTTCTGAAGCTTCGGTGTTCTTCATTCCTTGTAACGCTTCTTCGTTATATTATCCTGTGTTATTTCCGCATTCAAGGGGTTTCCTTAATATTTCAGCCGTTTTCATTATCGTTAGTCGCTGTATTTTTGCATTTATTCCTCTGATTCCAATTTATAATTATTATTATTATTATTATTATTATTATTATTATTGTTGTTATTATCGCGTTATAATCGGTTATTTACAATACTGATGTTTTTTAATTTTATCAGTATAATTTCTATTAATATCATTAATCTTGTATAATTTCTATTAATATCATTAATCTCACATTATTCACATATTAAAATTATTATTATAATTATTATTAGTAATAAATCATTGGTAATATGTTATTATCAATTCATTAGATATAAAATAGTGTGTTTCTATTATCATCAATTTCATTATTATTAATTTTATTTCTAATATTAATTTTATATTCTATTTCCGTCTATAAAATCTTTACAATAATTAAATACATAACTAAATAAAATGACAAAAACGACCGTCCTTTTGGGAAGACAGTTTTCATTTGTTCTTTGTTATTAATGTCTAGCTGACTTGATATAAACAAAATAAAAACTAAGAATTGATTATCGTTAACCTTAGTTGCCAATATAGAAATGTTTTTTTCTGTGTATAATTTTAAATCGGATCTCGTGCCCTATATGTTTAAATATAATGTTTTTGTGATGTCTGTCTAATGAAGTTCGTGTGTACACTTGTATCTGCAACAAGCTCAGTTGTTAACGACACAGACGGACGACTCGGGTGTGTAGAATCTAGTTTCTTCCACACGAACATATTTACTTATCGGCATTGGGAATCTTCCCTTGGTACCCCCATAAGTATCTGTTTAGAAGGAATCCATATCCGTTAAGAAGAAATGCATAATCGAAAGGGTTTCGGGAGTGAAATATAAACGAAACTGTTATGAATGATGCAAAATAAAGAAACTAAGAAACGAGGACTCCACACGTAAAATTACGGGCGTTCCAACACCAACCATAACTACCATTGTGAGTGAACAAATCAGTTCTTATTCATATGTTTTCATAAGCTATCCTTAACTATAAATGTGGCTCTCATGAAATATGCAATTTACTCGATCGTATTAAAAATCTTAAATTTTAATGATATTAAAACATACGCTAATGAATTAGGGTCATACGCACATTTCAAATCAATGTCAGTTATTTTAAACAGTATTTACTAATTGATTACTACTCATTATGGCTAACAAAAATTATATCCAAGAGTTTATAGGATGGAGAGATTTTTAAGCTGAATACTCGTGTGGGGAGATTTAAAATAATTAATTGAATTAAGGAACAGTGTTTTATCTATTAATACTCTTTACGGAAAGTATTTGTTTACATAGGATTGGCGATACTAATGTTGTATCTTGCACATAATAAATATTTAATTACGTGTAGCATATATGAGATAAGTAGGTTTGATAGGCACAGAGATTTAGAAAAAAATTCTCATTGATAGTTGTGGAAAGAATATATTGCTGTGAAAATCTTACACGAAGAAACCAGAGACGGAGGCTCAGTAAAGCATATTTACTGAAAATGAGGATAGAGTAGTACAAGAATAGCAAGATTTCTATTGTGAGAAATGGGTTGTGCAAAACATGAGTAATCATTTCCACTAGATAGCAAAGTCAGTTTTAAAGTCAAGATAGAGTGCATTATTTCCTAATAGCTGCAGATGATTTGATGTGGTTGTTGTTCATCACATTTTTTTTCTTACGAAACATAATTATTTTGCCGTTATGTAACCCTTTAAGTTTCTAGTAAAAAAATATTTTCCTGGTAACTTTCTAGTTAAAAACACTTCTAGAATGACATCTGGTATGTACAAGCAGGGCAATTCGAGGGTTGCATACATCGCTAAGTTAATTTTTTTCTGTTGAACGAACTGGATTCGAACTTGGCATATCCGAGTTGGCAGTCTCTGCTGTAAACTACTAAACAAGCGTCACTTCTCGAGGTATACACAATTGCAGGTACTATGAAAACGCCTAATAGGATTTAATCTGAACAATCCCCTATGTCTTTAGTTAGGCATTTGTTCTCACACATTTTACCAAATTACTATATTTTACTTTTGAATATATTGGATAATATTATACCTTAATCGCCGCTATGTCCTATCTTATGTATTCATAGTTGCTTATTCTTTTTTTTTAATGGCAATTTCATTATCCGTCTATTTTATTGGTAAACATTATGTATTGATTTATTTATTCCTGGCTTTTTAATCGAAGCATTTGTTTCTGGTTTGCAAATCATTTATTTATTTGTTTATTCATAAGGCATGTATCTTTATGGTCAAATTAACGGTCAGTTGGACAAATATCAGTTTTATTTATTTATGTATTTTATTCCTCACTTTTTATCTGTCTATTTGTCTGTTTTTCAATTTATTTGTTTCCTATAAGACATATCTGAATATAATCAAATCAACAGTCAGTTAAACAGATATTTAGGCTTATTTATATTATTTAAAAGAGGGTTTTACAATGGTGGTATATACTGTGAAATAATTACAGCGGCAAAAGTTTATCATATTACAGTTTACCAGTTCAAATTTTATCATATAAATACGCCTATATATCTGTAAAACAGATTGTTAGTTTGATCATACAGCAATAAAGCTTACACATGAATAAATAATTTGTAAACGAGAAACAAATAAACGGTTAAACAGCGAGGCATACTATTAATAAATAAAGGTGATATTTGTCCGACTGACTGTCAAATTGACCATATGGGCATATATCTTATAAATAAACAAATAAATAAATTGAAAACGAGAAATAAATGAAGGAATGTAAAAGCAAGGAATAAGATAAATAAATAAAGCTTATAAATAAAATAGACGGATAATGAAGGAGCTACCAGAAATGAATTAAAAAACAATAAATCCTAAGATAGGAAAGTAGTGGCGATGAGGTTATAATATTACTTCAGATCACAGCGACAACTTAGGCCAATAAATAATCGCCAAGTTAAAATTATATTAATATGTACTAGCTGCGACAGCATAACCACACAGATATAACTCCTTTCAAACTCTACACTTCCCTCCAAAACCCTTACTGTTCCACACCTTCTTTAAGAGCGTAAATCACGCCCGAATATCTCATAAAAAAACGGATTTAATGTTGACTCTTGTTTAAATATCGCTCCTTTTGGAATCTGATGAAGGTTTATCTTTAAATCGGGATTTCATTAAAACTTGTAGGCACATATGTAATCAATAATCTTTGCATGGTACACATACTATATATACCAGCTCTGACCTACACTAAGCATTCTCTAATAATCACACGACTTTCATTAAATTAACATGTAGTAAACCAATCTATACAACCATTATATATATATATATATATATATATATATATATATATATATATATATGCAGTCTCCTTGAGTTTGACAGACTATGGATACCCCTGTAGGAGTGCCTGCGCCTGAATATTTTTTGGCAGGAGGTGCGCAATCTCCAACTGCACCTCTCCTGGGTCGACATTGTTAAATACAAGTGGCAATGAAGTGTATGTACAAGACAACTGGAAACAAATACTGAGATAAGCGGAGAGCACATACAGAGTCGAGCATTCCCAAAGGGTCACCCAATTGTTACTAACCCGTCCCAACGTTGCTTAACTTCGGTGATCTGATAAAAAGCGTATATATATATATATATATATATATATTTATATATATATATATATATATATATATATATATATATATATATATATTCTTATGGATACATGTTTCCCAATCACTAAACCTAACCCTCTTGACTGAGTATGGAAACATTCAGAACAGTAACAGTCTGTAGATTATCTGTTGAACTAATTAAACGTATATTATGTTTAATCGAGTGGGGAAATAAAGAATATTGTACTTGTGAAAACCGAAACGAGACTTGGACCTAATTAGTAATATAGAATTTTTAAATCCGCTGTTAAAATGTGTCTACTGCTTATATATATATATATATATATATATATATATATATATATATATATATATATATATATATATATATATATATATATATATATATATATATATATATAAATTGTATTGGGCATACTTTATTGTTTTTTAATTTAATCGTAAAATAAAATAGAAAGTCATGATCATGGATAAATCTGACTAGTTGGGAAATTGTTTGGCCGGTTTCTCTAATCTTACTAAATCAGCATATACGCACTATATAGGCACCTGATTTACAAGTTTAATTCATACAATTAAAAGAAAGGATCTTATCACGAAAAGCCGAAAGAAACATTAGGCAGTTTCACGCATAATTAACGCTGACCAATTAAAGTGCTTGACTGAATGTGTGTCGCCGGTTGAGTTGAGACGAGAAGAGAAGTCCCATCGACATTATCAAGAATTTCGTGTCTACGTTCATCTTGACATTATCATGGCATCAACAGGTTTTTGCTTGAACCTTGCACTTTGAAACGGCTGTTCTTTTTCTTTAATTTGTTTTCTTCTTTCTTCTTTTTTCTTATTATTGTTTTTTCTTTAAACGTATTAACTATCTTGCTTCGCTGGAAAGTTGTTACCATTGTAATTGTTTCAAAGCCTTAGATGTTCATGCTACTTGACTAAATTAGTAGGGAGAAAAGAGTTAAGACGAAAAGACAAAGGAAAAGCAAATAATAAAAAAAAACATAACAAGGAAAAATTATGAAAATATATTCAAAATAGAAAAGTGTATAGAATGAAAAAAAACAGGAGACAGTTACGTTACAAAGAATGTAATAGCGGACTAATCTATAAATGTAAACGATTCAGACGATATATATGTGTGTTACAATATCCGACGTTTCTGCCCATGCAACGAGTGTCCATTTTCAAAACGAAATATTAACTTTTCTTGCAAATAATAAATAAATTCTCGTTAAAGGACATATATATATATATATATATATATATATATATAAATATCTTCTACTTGTTGTTTCACAATGTTTCGTCAAGCTATTACTCTGACCTTCGTAAACCGAGACGAAATAGGAATGCTGAGTCTCTTTACGGTATCCTTAGTAATTCCTGCTTTCCGTATTTGTTGTTTCATCCGATTTGGACCAACGTAGCTCTGGCTAGCTTTTGGTAGGATTGAAACCGCTATCTTCAGACAATTCTTATGTTGAACAGTAGAAATTCAACGTCTCAATCCACTGCGCCTCGAGCCCTGGAGAAGCGATCAATGTTGGATTTTTTTGGATTTTTTTTGTTTGCTCTTCAATCATCGTGTCCGAATGGTATATTATTTTTATTATTTGCATCTTTTTAAGATGAGTAATTTATATATTTATTTATTTATTTTCGGACAACTATCATCTTCTTGTTGTTTCACAACTTTTCGGCTAACTATTCCTTTGGCCTTCGTCAGGTGGTAAACCGCGACGGGATAGGAATGATGAGGCTCTTAACTGTCCTCAGTAATTACTGCCTTTCATAGTTGTTCTCTATGACGCAGTGAATAGAGATAGAAGACATTGAATCACCACGGTTCCAAGTGAGCATGGCCCGAAGATAGTGGTTTTAATCCTACCTAAAACAACTCAGAGGCTTAGTTAGCGAAAACGTTATGAGGCGACAACAAATATAAATTACCTATCTCAAAAGGATTCCAATACTAAAAAAATTAAACACCTAATAAGTATATATATAACATTACACCTTGCTGGTCTACGAGTGTTCATAAAATGGGTGCATTCATTCTGTCTTATGAATCCCTACTCTTAGCTTATTGGTGATTTTATACAAAAAAGCAGACAGGCATAGACTGATAGCTGTTGGATTTAAAGACAATACTGTTGTAATATTTTTGGATGGAATCATGTGGCAAAAACATTTAGTTTTTTTGTTTGGTATGGACAAATATAAAAAAGATTTTATCTTTCTGCTTGCTTACTGTGGATATCATAAAAAGACAAGAGATCATCTTCGAGTGAAATAACGATAAAGTATTGAGTGACAAACTACGAAATCTCTGTGCGAATGAGGATATAAAGAAGCGCAAGATTTCTACGTCTATTTCTGTTTCTAGCCGATAGATTTCTGGTAGTTTATTATACTTGAAATAAGGAAATTAACCTATGATATCGGCCCGTTCTCCTTTCGAAGCTCTGTTTTCTTCTCCCTCTATAGGCTTTCAGTAATGGCATGTTTACATAACATATAATTATATTAGAGACAATTGCTGGGGGGTTTGATATCCACCATAAAAAAATTATCTTGCCTTTAACCCTTCTGTCGTGGGTAGGCAAGTAAATTTACGATTCTTTCAAAATGCAAAGTACACAAGACACTTCTGCTTTTTCACTGCCATTATGATGACCATTTTATAGTGAGCAACAATAAAAAATAAGAAAAGGCACACCAGTACTCATTGTGCTAACATATTGCAACATTGCCGACACTCGCTTACAAATAAATGAATTCCCTTTCTTGTATTACTAAAAACCCCATGCGTTAATTAAAATTATGTTACCTTCAAACTCATGTGACAAGTACTTTAAAAGCTTATAGATGTTTATTGATAAGATGTTATATTAATATTTATATCAAACTTAAAAAGACGAAGTGATAAATCTCCATCTTCAAAAGCGGGGATCCCATTTTTAAATGTTGAACATAATGACAGTCGCTCATGCTAAATTCTTGGGCTAATATTTAAATTCATTTTGCTGGCGACTATCACATTTTCAACCTCAAAAAATATTCAATTAGAGCAATCTCCAGATAGTGACTAATAATTTGCCGATCAACATCAAGCCACTATTCGACCGACCTGCAAAAGCAGGGCGTTATGAATTAGATAAGTTTCGCGGATTGACTTCTAGGCCGTTCGCTGCGATCTGCGCAACCCAGACACTGGCGAGCGACGACAGATCGATTAAACAATGAAGAGACTCATTTGAAAGATTTTATATTTTATTTTTGTAAACATCTTCATCGTTGTTAACTTTAAGTTTGCTAACATAAACTTTTCCCATGTGTTAATCTTTAAAGTTGATAATACTTTTTAGGGATTTCAAGGTTTTGCTGATTCAAAGTATCGCTTTTATATTCTGACATTTGTGCGATTAAAGTCTTTAAAATACACTTCGGCTTTTAAGGCAGCGCTGAAATAAAGTAGATGTGGCTGCGTAGCAAAGGAATAAATAAAATGATACGTGAAATAAACGGCTAAGCAAGAATTAATCGCGAAATAAATAGATAGTCGCAAAGGCCTAGCACATAAAATCTAATTCTAGCGTTATCGAAGTTGTCAGCCGTTTTCCTCTAGTGATACATATTCCTTTGCCTCACATAAAAAAAAACGTTGAAAGACCGGGCAAATGAATGATCCCTTTTTTAGCTGACCTTCTTTAGGATGATAAATTGGGAACGGGAAGAAAAACTGTGAATTGGCCAACAAATCACTTAGTTTCTAAATTGATACTCTACTGTATTTTCGATAAAAAAATCAGTGTTTGAATTGTAATATTTTTTGCGATGGCATTTTCGACTATTTGTTTGAGGATTCACAAAATATAAAATACTATTTACTTGTCAAGTTGTGTATTTAAAATCCTTGTTAGGCAACGTTCCTTTAATAGTAAAATGCCTATCATGTTTTAGAAATTGCCTTTCAGAAGTGAAAGTTGAATAATTCATTACTTTAGAATTTCCTGTTAAGCAGTAAACTACTATGTCTTCAAAAGGTGTCACCGGTGTAGCAATTTGCTTTTCCAGAATAATAGGTTGAAGATAGAAATAAAGTAAAATCAAATACATTCCTGCCAAAGACAGATTGAAAACAGTAAAAATAGGTTAATCCGAGTCAATCATCGGTATACACGTCACATTACTATTTAGTCTGATTATACGTTGAGCACTATAATTTAATACGTTAGATTTTATTGGTCCTGCTGAAATAATAAACAAAATAAAAATATATTTAGTTTAATCTGGTAGTTATTAGATTTATTTTTATTATTTACTTTTCCCAGATCTATTTTTGGCGGTGAAAGGAACGCGCATCCCATAATAAAGAAATAACAAAATAATAAGTTCGTGTATAGTTATATCAGTTTCTCTTCCCTTTCCCCTAAAATCTTTGAAGATAATGTTTTTCTGTCTGAAACTTTGATATGACATCTTAGAATTCAGAATTGGTACACAAACGTCACTCATGCTAATCTTTACAGCGGCAGCCACACACTGTGTTTCTGCCAATGAAGAAATAGATAAAATATATACAATGCCTTCCCAGTTTTCTCAGTCCGCATTCGATGAAACCTTGTCTGAATTTACAATATATACTGATTCAAATAATGCACTGCTTCCCTAATTCTGTTAATGTCTCTACGTGTATATTGTCGGTGTCAAATATACAAATATCGTCCTCCATATGATTCCCACTATAAATTACCATCGCTCTAAAAAATAATGAACATCAAAACTCCACAACAAAATATATTTTTGTAGATCATGTGTAATCTATACGTGTGGCAGGTTTTAAACCGGCTCTCTCATTCTGTCCGTCTGTCTCTGTATCTGTCTGCCTCTGTATCTGTCTCTTTCTCTCTCTCTCTCTCTATCTATCTCTCTCTCTCTCTCTCTATATATATATATATATATATATATATATATATATATATATATACAAACACACACAGAAAGAGAAATAAAGAGAGGGGCTAAGGGGATGCCTAGAAGGCGTGTACTTTCATGCGAGTTAAATTATTCTTAGGTCATGTGCATTATAAAAGAGATTACGATTGTTAAAAATTGCTTAAATACAGTATATGTTTTAAGTTAAACTATGTAACCTAATCGTTACAATCGTCGATCTTCTCAGAACGGCATTTTCTATTTACGTGTAATAAATAACAAACAATGCAAGAAAAAATTGAGTTTCTATACAAATAAAATAAAAATCACAAGAATAGAAATATTGTCAAATACCTCAGTACATATTAAATTATTCGCGCATCAAAGAAGGCGAAACCCTGACATATTTAAGTTATTTGTAATTAAAAATATATATATATATACACATACACATACACATATATACACCGTTTGCATTATATTCAGAAGAATTCTTTGTAAAGAATCAGTATTTAAAATCCACTGCCTGTTTACACCTGATAGAAGATTCAGCAAAGTTTCCCGCACAACGATAAATATAAAAATGTTGCTCATCACTAACTTAAAGCAAAAAAAAAAAAAACGCTGATAAAGACTGAATTTTATTTTTGCTCTAAATATTATTAGATTGTGGACTTTATGAACAATTGCTTGGGTAGTGTGGTGATGCCCAACAGCAAACACGCACACGCACACACACACACACACTCATAAACAAACACACACACATATACATGAAAGTAAAGATGCATTAAAGAGGGTGAGAAAGAAAGATAAACCGAAAAAAAGAAATGGTTATTGGAAGATAATTTTAGTTTTCTGGAGTTTATTTACGTCATGTGTAATTCATTTATTGAAAGGTTGTATAATGCAAATTTGCTTCGCATCGCTCGAAATACTTAACATACTGACACCAAGAGTTGTATATAGTTCATTGACAACCTAACGATGATGTTGTTTAATATTTTTTTAAAGTTCCAATCCAGTTGTTCGATAGAACAGCCTTTACTTATTGGACATTTAAAATTTTAAGGTTTCCCCTACTCTAAGTATGAAATTCATTTTTTAAGAAATATGAAAATCCACTGTTGACAGCGGAATTGTTGTGTTTCATACGAATTTATTTTTTGTTACTTTAAGTTTTAACGTTTTATTGCCGTTTTTCGGAGGACCTTTTAGAATTCGGCGATAATTTATGAATTAATCCCTGCATGTTGTGCCGATATTAGCTGCTCTAGTAGTAGCACTGCCACATAATTTGAAATTATGATAGTAGAGTGTACACATTTCTTTATATAAGTTATCTTTTTAATAAAGTTACAAAGATTCCATGTGCTTTATCATTGAATTAAAAAAATGAAAATGCATGAAATCGCAAGTGTCCACTTTACAGAGTGTGAAAAGATTTATAAAATAACGAGAAAAAAGAAAACTAAATTAGGTTTCCACAAGTAAGTTGTAAACCTCCATTGCAATCCAATAGAAACAAAATAGAAAAAGAAAGCGACAAGAACGGGCAGGCAGATAAAGAGAAAATTGTTAATTTATAGTTGCCATTACACCCAAAACTCAAGACGGATTTAATATCCTCTTTTCTTTAGGGCTAAATCTATGGTATTGATATTTGTAAGATAAACGAGGTCAATTGGATAACAGTCGTCAGTTGCAATTATTCTTGATGGTCTTTGAAGAACACTTCTACATATCATCATTTGATGATTTTATCGCGAGTTTCCTCCACGTATCCAGCTGAAACTTTAAAAATACTTTCCATACATCACCTTGAAATTTTCCGGTAGTATCATAAATATTTCGGTTTATCGCATGCGTTATATTATAATCGCGTAAAATGCTTCAATTAATACATCATTTATAACCAATTTAATTAGAATCTAAGTGAATACATTAACCATGGCAATTGTACATTTATATATAAAAATTAAAATCAGCCAATAAAAATTTAGTAGTAAGTGTAGTAACAATAATTTTCAAAGTAAATGTGTTTTATATTTTAGGTTAAAACACTAATAATGGTGAAATAAAGCAACAAAAGCATTTTCAAAATATAGAAATAATTCTGGTAAGACATTTAACTTCGACTTAATAAGTCAACTTTCACGGAAGATAGATGTTTCCTGAGAATGTAAGAATCACAAGCGGCCAGTGGTTCTAGAAAATACATCCAGTTCAAAGGCAATTATTTCGACGAGGTTAGTTTTTGTAGCTTTCTGCAAAGTGAGGTCAGTGCTTGTTACCGTTAATTCTTCATACATTCTGGTGCGTTTGCATGGGAATTGCTACATTTCTGACTCTTTCAAAAGTTCCTAATTTTAATACAATAAAAGAAACACAAAAAGAAAACAGCAAAATTACTCAACTCATTTAAATAATAAAATACACCCATTTGTACTTCTAATTTCCTTAAATTTATATAACTACAGGAAGTACACAATGCAATTAGAGTTTTATTTTGAGATCAATCAACGAAAGTATTGATAATTTGCATTAAAATCAAAACCATCGATTATATCTGAATAAGTGGTATTTTATTTTATTCATCGATCTTATCTAATTAAATATACAAAGCTTGTAAACATTAAGAGCGCATATCTAAAAGTATATAATGAATAATGAGCATTGCACTGTCCTCTTTATGACGGAAACACTAGAATTTTGATTGGAAAATAAATTAGCATGAATTCGATTAACAATTATGTAGATGCCTGCTTAGCCAATAAAAAAAACGGTGATAGAGTAAAACGTCCTGTCCTTTAATGTATTAAAATAAAATATATTGTGCAAGTGGGAATGTTAGTGTATAGATGAAATAAGATGAAGCTACGGTGTCTATAATATAGTGCTCCATAGTAATAAGTGCTGTAGGTAAGTAGAAATATTTATTTATTCAATATATATGAAAGGAATAGAATTTGAATAAATTTGCAGAAAAATGTGGGTATATATTAAGCAAAGTTCTTTGTTCAAATAAAGTTTGCACTATACACACACGCACACATATACATACACATACACACACAAACACCCACACACACGCATATATATGTATATATATATATATATATATATATATATATATATATATATATATATAGTAGCAGCTGTCTGAAGAATAGAATATATATATAGTAGCGCTGTCTGAAGAATAGAATCTAAGAAGCAATAAACTAGCGTTTATGTAATGTTTACGAGTTCCTGTCGCTCGAACACTATAGATTGTCTTATATTCGCCCGCAAATTGAGAGTTTATTATTGTAGCATTTGTTAAGTGTCCGGAAGTATAGGCTTGACAAACTGAGTCAAAGATGATTTTGTGACTAAGTTTGAACCTCCTGACCAACAGGAATTATGATTCTAGATTGATGATTGCGTAAGCACGAAACACTAGTTTCTGATAGTATAAAAATAATTAGTATTCAATTATAAATATATATATATATATATATATATATATATATATATGTGCGTGTATGTGTGCGTGTGGGTATACACAAGAATATATATTGTGCTAATCCATTAGCTGTAAATGTTAGATGGATTAATAAAAATTTAAAGCCGTACTACAAGAAAGTCCATTAGCATAGTAATACATCTATGAAAATAAAGAAAGAGGGAGATATGTCTATTTGGATCGATATTTAATTTGATATACTAATATTCGGATAATGCGGTTGCACTCGCCGTAGATAATTAATATCGTGTCCAGCCTAATACAATCGATCAGCTCAGACAGAATCGATAATTCTGCTCTTTCTTCCCGCACAGACACCCATTTTTGCACGCTATCAACTATGGTCGGCAATTTTTCATTTCCGTCATAAAATTGCCCGGATTATATGAAATCTCTTTTCTGCTGTCGAGTTTTACGAGTTATTTCAGTTGATGTGGTTGGCGTGACACTGCCACCCCATGGGATACACTCCCCCCCTTCTGTGGATATACTCGAAAATGAAGGTGATCAGGTGATAGATTCAGTCAAGTAACTTTTCGTTAGTTAATTTGCCTAGAAAATCAGACAACAGGTGCACAAATAGAAGTTTATAGCGGTCATATAGACGTACACACACTCACTGATATATATATATATATATATATATATATATATATACATGACTTTGAGGTTGCGTTGTGTTTTCACACTCTCACCTTGATAGTAAAAGCTTATTTATTTTGGCAAAATCATTAAAACGGACGACTTATATATACTCAGATATCCAAGCGATTTTATGAAGGTTAACTAATTTACATGAACGAACCTTACCTACTTATTAAGTTTTAATTAGATGATTGCTGAATTCTTTTTATTTCTAGGTTTGACACTGAAAAATTGCGTAGGATTTAAGATAATATATATATATATATATATATATATATATATATATATATATATATATATATATATATAGCGTGTCAGGAGGTAATGAAAAAATGCAATAAAGTGATCGATCGTGGATGTGAGAACTGAAGATACAATATTTATTACGACACTATATATACATATTTCAAGATCGTCCTATTGGTTTCATTACGCCGAATAAACTATAAGAGGTTGGAAATCGTCAGCGTAAATTCATCAGCAATTTATTTTAAACTAGCAGGGGTTACCCGGCGTTGCCTGGGTGATCGGCCCCCTTCCCACTCCGAGTGGTAACAAAAAAAGTCACCCCTCTGGATTTACATGCTTGGTGCCGGCCTCCCCCCTTCAGGGAGAGATAATCCCCAACCCCACCTTCAGGGAGGAGGGTGCCTGGAGGCTTCCCCCTCCCCAAAAGAAAAAAGTCACCTCCTCCTGGCCTCTTCGCCCCCCCCACCCTTGGGGGGGACACCGGCTCCCTCCTTTGGTGGGAGAAACTGCCAAGCTCCCCCCTTTCGGGTGAGAAAATGCCAGGCTTCCCCTTTTGGTGGGGGGATGGTGGCGTGGCCTTCGTTATAAATATAAACTATATCTGTGCCTAAATCAAAACGCGGATTTCATGAACAAAGCTTCTTTCTTAGAACTGCATGCCTGTGGAACTCTGTTCCGTCTGCCTGCTTCCCTCCGGACTACAACTTGGATGTCTTCAAGTCTAATGTTAACAAATTCCTAATGAACCGCCCCCTTAAGTAAACACTTCATCAAATCTCCTCACTAACATAATGTACTTGCAATAACCCTTATCCCTGAGTGGCTTCCGGGCCTTGATAAGTGGTGATCTCTGTGTAAAAAAAAAAAAAAAAAAAAAAAAAATGGCCGGCCAGCTGAAAAAATGACGTCATCGCCGAAGTCCCAACAAGCAAGATATGTGGAACTCTTAGACTGTCAATAATCAACAGTAATTTTTACAGACAGCGTTACAAAACTTCAAAATTGGATTGAAATAAAGAACACCATGATTTATACTGAAACTCATCTAATATTAATAATAAAAAGATAATTAAAAAAAACACAAGTTGTTTGTTCAAGTATTATAAGCACTTGAATATTTCGTTGTATTATAGATTTTAAAGATTAGAATGCGTTCTTTAATTACTTTTAAATTACATTTTAAAAAAGTGAAGGAACACGATTTGATTTGTAGTAAACTTGAAGTTTATTTAATATAATTAAATGAAAATTATGCATGTAAAATTATGAATATTTGAAGCAGAACACAAGCAAAACATTTGATATGAGTTAAGACAATAAGCAAATATTAAAATTAAACTATTTTTTTTTAATCAAAATGAATTTTTTTAAAATCAAAATGAATGTGGGTTTGTATTACTGTACACATATATTCGAAAAAGTTGTCAAAAAACAAATATATAACAAATAAATGTTATAAAAGGCAAGATAAGTTACTTTTCTACCAAACTGGATATATTTTTCGTATTTTTATTGTGACGTCAGAGCAAAGCGAACAGACAATCTCTCTACTTACTCTCTATATATATCTCGCTATCTCTCTCTTTCTTAAAAATCTGTATCTCAAATTTTGAGTGTTTAGACTCCAAATTGACATTGAATTGTAATTTGGTAGAAAACGTATAAATGTAATATGTATCAATTTGACCGCAATTTTTGTCTCTTAGCAGTTATGTTTTTGCGCTCGAAGCAAATGAAAAATTTTGTACCCAGGTCCAAGTAACCTACATGTAAAATCTCAAGTGTTTAGACCCAAAATTGGTAAAGGAGTGTGGTATAATTCAAAAAGGTCAAATATTTGAACTTGGACCGCTCGGCTGCGAAATTTCCACCCAAAATCTATTTAGATTGCGAGACGAATGTCTGAATACACTGCAAGTTAGATTTCAATATTTTAGGCCCAACATTAGCAGAGTAGTTTAGTAGAGACCATAAAGGTCAAATATGTTAACTTTGACTCCATGGCAGCGAAATTTTCGGTCCAGAACGAATAAAAAAGATTAAACTCATTATGACTATGCTTTATGTCAAAGTTCAAGTGTTTACACCAAGTAGTTTGGTAGAGACCACAAAGGTAAAATATTTTTGAACTTTGACTCTAATGTTGACCCCTTAAAATATATTTTTTCGAGCACAGACTAAAATATAAAGTTGCATCCAGGTTCAAGTAATCTTCATTTAAGATTTCAAGTGTTTGGACACAATATTCGCAGAGAAGTAGAGTAGAGATAGCAAAGGTATCAATTCTTTTGAAATGTGACCGCAATTTTGACCCTTTAGCTGTTATCTTTTTGGGGTCAAAACAAATGAAAAAGTGTGACCTCGATCCAAGTAATTTATATATAAAACTTCAAGTATTTAGACCTAAAATTGTCAAATTTCAAGTGATTAGACCCTGTAGTTTGGTAAAGATAGCAAAGGTCAAATATGTTAAACTTTGATCATAGATTTGACACCTTAGGATTAGTTTTTGTCGGGCTCAACGGAAATTAAAAAGTTCGATTCAGGTCCAAGTGACCTACACATAAAATGTCAAGTTATTAGAGTCAAAATTGGTGGAGGAGTGTGGCAGAGTTCTGAAAAGGTAAAATCGTTAAACTTTGAGCCCTTGGGTGCAAAATGTCTGCATAAAATGTAGATATGTAGCCCAATGTCTGAATATAGTTTGGTATATTTTGCAATGTTAATGTTATAATTTAAGCTGATCAATTTTCTTTTTTTATTTCTGTTCGATTTTTATCAGCATCTTTTATTTTAATGTTTATTTTGGTTTAAGGAAAAAAAATAATTTTTTTAAGTTGTTATTTCTTGAAATATTACCGTAAAATGTGTAATAAAAAAACAAAATTAATAATGAAAAAAAAGTATATGAATTTTTTCTCATTATTAATTCGATGAGGAAATGATATAACTTGCTAAATTTTAATTTACAGCAACAACTAATATTCCAGTTATGTATTGAAAAATCACAAATTTTAAAAAATATACAGTCATACACGGTGTAGAGGATTTATAGAACTTCAGTGTATACAACGTTCTTTGTTTTGTTGTTCGGCATGAATCCATACAGACTATTTTTGCTACCCACTCGAGAACATCCAACATAAAGTTGTCCATGAGAGAAGCAAGATTCTTTCAAGTGCATTCCAGCCACGGACAATGTCTGACCTTGGGATTTATTTATTGACATAGCAAATGCAACCCGAAGAGGAAACTGTATTCTTCTGAAAACGTAGGGCGCTTCTCTTCCTGATGTAGTCAATGTCACCTTAGGTATCAAGACATCCTCTCCTTTTCCACATCCAGTAATTATTGTAGCATCAATGACGTTTTCGGACATTCTATTGATAACAAGTCTAGTACCATTGCACAATTTCGGTGGTGTTATATTTCTTAGGAGAATTATGGGGCATCCCACCTTGAGGAGCAAAACAGGATCGGGAAGACCAGAAATATCAAGACTATTAAGAAATTCAATGGGGAATTTAACATTGTCAAGTGGATCCATATTTGCATTGATTGATTTAAACATTTTAATCGTACCAGGAAGACTGTCTAGCATACGTCGATTAATTTCTCTTACAACTGAATTTGTGGGTGCCAATATAGCTCTTTCACAGAGCCAATCGCGATTGCGAAAATTGTCAATCAGATTTGGGAAAACTGATGTTATAAGATCGTCGAGAGTATTGACATGGCTACATATATTGTTAATTTTGATGTGGCCAGTGGAATCTACTGGAACTTTTCCGTGGCCAATTTTCAGAAGGTCGTGGGAAAACTTTTCCATTGCTCCATCTCCATTAAGTTTAACACGCATGTTAGTTGTTAACGGAAGTGTTTTTACTTGTCTCCATAAATAGGATGATTTTAGGCAGGCACGTACCTGATCAGCTCTGGTTCCCTTTGGGACCACAGGTAGTGTTTGGCGAAAGTCACCTGAAAGTAGAAGGGTAACACCACCCATGGATCGTTGGTCATCTCTTATATCCCGAAGAGTTCTATCTAAAGCCTCAAAAGCCCCTTTATGAGCCATGGTGCACTCATCCCACACAATAATTTCTGTTTGTCGAAGTAGCTGTGCTCTGGGACTATCTTTGGTGATATCGCAAACTGCCGTTGGAGCTGAAATTAAGTCAAGTGGTATTTTAAGCATAGAGTGTGCTGTTCTGCCACCAGGAAGAAGAGTAGCAGCGATGCCAGAATACGCGACGGCAATGGCAATAGTATTAGTTTGCCTAACTTTGGCCAAAATTAATTTGGTAACAAATGTTTTTCCGGTGCCTCCAGGTGCATCAAGGAAGAAAATTCCACCAGCACGTCTGAAAACGGTGGTGGTAACTGTGTTGAAAGCGAACAGCTGCTCAGGAAGTAGCTTAGGCATCATTTCATTGATGTAGCTTGTTAAAGAATCGACATCATAGGATGTTTCCTCAAGTATTAGAGTTGGAATTTGCTCATTGTTGGTACGTTCAGTTTGTGGCAGACCATATGATTGCAAATATTTTCCACCTATAAGAATAAGTTTGTCCTCTATATCTATTAATGCCCTATTGTAAAACTCATCACAATAATCAAGTTGAATTTCTGGAAGGCGCACTTGAGCCTGATGCAAAAAATCTTCGGAAAGGCTATTTCTGAATTTCAACCACAAGTTAAATGCGTTTCCAACACTGCAGAAATGTAATATTTTAACAAATATTTTTCGAAGTCGCCGAGCTGAATATGAGGCAGCAATTTCAGCTAAGGTGGCTTCCCAGCGAGTGTCATCCTCAAGTAAACCTCGAGCCATACAGGCTTCCCTGTAGGTAGGCCAAACTCGGTTACCGAATTTACGAAGATCTTCAAAGCTTGTTGGCCCTTGAACTTCATGAAGCAGAATTCGCAGATAGAAACATTCGTGTTGATTTGGAGGTACAGTATAGACACGTCCAAGGCAATCATTCCATCTAATACCTTCAGCACCTTCAACTCGTCTCCCGATAGTTCTGCGAATCCAACGCTTTTTATTCCATGTGTAGTATGAAGGAATTTCAGAATAGATTAAAGTTTTGGCGAAGTCATCACTTTCACACAGCCTGAAAAAAGCAGTCAAAGTTGTCTGTCTATGTGCTTGTACTATATTTTGTGCGGTTGTCGGGGTGTAGTACACTCGCTGTCCATTTTCAAGGTGAATGTCCAGACGTTGAATTGGTGGATGCCTATCATGGATAGGGAATCCAAATATTCGCCAAAATGCCTCACTACTGCTAATGTAACGCCCTACCTGATATTGTAGGACTTCATCTCTTGTATTGTCGTTATGGAGACCAAAGGAGGCGGCATCAGAACCCTTATTGATGTACTTACAAACATATTTGATACAATGAACAGAAGCACAAAATTCGACATTTATGTGGGCATCAAAGGTGCTGATAAGAATTGGGCAGTATGGTATGACCCATCTGTTGTCGATCTCGTAATTTCTTACGGTCGCAGTGAAGCCACCATCTTCGGGTCTTCGTCGTCTGTACAATGGATATCCATCAGTATCAGTCTGTGTCTCACTAATAAACTGGCGAGGATACCTTTTTGTGCATATCCTGTTGTCTGTAACACATGGTAAGTCTCTTCTAAAACCAGGGCCGCATGGTCCATGAATCATATGCACCTTTATCATGTTATATAAATCCCTGTCAACAGACGGATCTGGTAGTTCTGCAGAGATGATTTTATCAATGTCATTCGAACATATATTATCCACGAGCCAAATTAGAATATGAGCATGAGGAAGACCTCTTTTCTGCCATTCGATTGTATACATGTTTCCTCGGACAGGTCCAAAAATCTCACCTAGTTTTATCAAATCCATCAATTTTTTAAGTTTCAAGTGAAATACTCTTGCTAAGATATCATGACGGTTTGTTGTTGATTGGCCCTTGAAAAGTTCAACCTGGGCTTCCTTCCAATTTGGGTTACATGTGAAGGTTATAAACAAAGCAGGCCTACCGTAGTGCCTCACAATTGTCATCGCATCCTGAGTCCTTTCGTGCATATAGCGGGGTCCACCAGTAAATGTGGAGGGCAGAATACAAAGCTTGCCTAGATTGTTTGGATCTGCATCTCTGTTAAGACCATCCCTCAAATGTATGTAGCTGTCGCAACGCAATTTTGCCTGATTATTTCTGATGTAGCATAGGCGTTCTGATTCCATTTTAGCACACATGTCAGTAGCATACTGATTGTAAAGGTCTTGAAACCGATGTAAATGATTGAAATAAATATTTCTATTGTTGTTATTATCATTATTAGTAGTAGTAGTATTATAATCACCAGTATCATTATTCTGGTCACTGTTATCCTTTTGGTCCCGAATCATAAATCTGTAAGCATAGAAATCCTTACAAGAAACTGTTTTGGAAAAATTATATTCCAAAGTAGATGGGTCAAATTGAGGAATTCCAAAGTGGTAACCATCTTCTCCACGAACAAACATTAAAGGATATTGAAGCGCATCGTATGATCTGTGAGTTTCGTTTATGCGCTGGAGACCAGCATCCCGGTGTCTGATGACAATATCTCGAGAATGGTGTTGGTCACCACTAAGAAGTATTGCGATTTCATTAAAAGAAGGAGCATTAAACCGACCTGCATGTTCAGTGGATGGTCGGTTGTCTGCATCGATGACAATGCTAAAATTATCAGCAGGATTTAATTCTAGAGCATATTTGAAGCTCCGTACATAGTTGTTGTATTCATGAAGCATGCTTTGAAGGTCCCAAATCAATTTTAGTCGATTGTTGGAAGTGATTGTGTCATTGTTGCAGGCAAATGCAAATGAATTCCTTCTTTGAGCTTGTTTCAGATAGTCTGACATGAAGTAAACTTGAAGAAATTGAGGTGCCTCATTTTCAGTTGGCTGAAGAGATCCAATCAGATGGTACACCTGACCCTGTACTTTGAATGTTGGCATAAACCCCCCTTCATATTGGTAACTGGATCCGAAAGACGTCATTTGAAAGGCGCAATTGTATTGCCTTATTTCTTTCAAGAAGGTTCTTGATTCAGGATTTGAACCTGTGAGCAAGCGTAGTAGCGGTTGTGGAGGTTCTTCAAGAAGTGGGAGTTTCACCTTGCCATTTGAACAGCATATTCCCGCTGGCTCACTTGGCCATCTTTTCGCGAGACAATGGGAGCATTTCTTATACATAGAGCCTATTTTTATGTCAGCGTGTTCAGCATAATTAGAAGAGGGAATATAGTTGAATGCTTTTAAAGACCAGCGTGACTTTGTTGCTCTTGAATGTCCTTCCAAATTGGCTCTATATTCTATATGACCCTTTGTACGTCTGTCTCGTTGCTCTGCATTTTCTGAAGCGCGTGCAGTGGACAAGGCCGAATCATTTATCCTTAAACGTCTGTCTCGTTGTTCATCGGTTTCAGAAGCACGTACAGCAGCCTGACGTAATGCCTTTCTTTTAAGATGATTTTTTTGTTGCTCTTCAGCCGAGCTTGAAGAATTTCTGTCCAAATAAATTTCTCTTTGGTCTTCATCCATTGAAGCTTGAGAAATAACGTGAATGTTATTCCTTTCATTTAGGTAAATGGGGAGATTGGCGTGCAGTGAACCGTCTAATGTTGCGATTAAGAAAGTACTTGTCGAAGGCCCAGGCAAATTTAAATTATCATCAATTGCCGTCGAAGCTGCAAAGAAGGAAGAAGCACCCCCAGCCGAATGACCCAAACGACCATTTTCAACAAATACGTCCCTAGCATTCCCTGGGTGTTCGGCAATGTCGTAGGGCACATTAACTGTTGATTGTTGCGCCGTCTTTTCATTAGTTGATGCCTCGATGCACTTATGGATGACTTTTCCTTTTTTGGCATAATTGATAGTAATGTTTTCCAAATTAACAGCAGTAATATAAGTGTAATGAAAGTAATGCAAAATGGACTGACGAAAGTATTCAAATCAATCGTTTGGTTAAATTCGTTCAAAAATGTTTAAAAATATTAAATACAAGAGAATTTCAAAATCAAGATTAATATTTTTTTAAATCTGTAAATAATGTAAGCAAGCAGTCAGTAATAGAAAGTTGTAAGTAGAAAATATTTTAACATAACAATTAACAAAAGTATGGTCAGTAATTTTTTTAAAAACTGGTAATACCTTGCTTAATTTGCAAGATTGTGTTGAGTCTGTAAAATGAAAGAAAGAAAGGGAAAATTAATTTTATTTCGGGGGTTTAGGTACAATTCATGTGAACTATAAAATAAGATTTGTCTGTTTTATTATTGCGACAATTGTTAAGGGTTGATAAATTTTTAGTTACAACGTCATACCAAATCGATCCCCCGTTTTGTAACCAATAAACATATTGTGGTTTTTATACAATGTTGTTTTTCTAAAAGGTGAGTTTTTTTTTTTGTTACTTATTAGACATAACTTTTTTTGGCGAACATATACAAAAGAGGCCCCTGCATGCCAACTGGCGGCTATCATGTAGAATGCGCCCTGCTTATAGGGCCACATGTTGGCTAGAACTGATTTTTTTTGTGTTTTTTTTTTGTGGATAAATAATATGACAACAAAACCAAATTAAATTTCGAATTGTTTTTAAATGTTTGGAACTTGTGGGTAATACCCCCCCCCCCGCCGCAGCCGCTGAAATTTCGGTATTAGTTTACTGTAACGCCCGTATAGAAACGTATAGATACATATATATATTGTTGGTGGTAGATTTACAGTTTCCGTCGCGAAGAAATTGTATTCATGATATGAAGAAATCACTATTTGTAAATGTTATTTGTTTTTGTTGTTATGTTATTTATCCAAAGCAAAAAAAAAAATATATAATAACATCTAAAGTAGTCAACCGAGCAGAACAACGCAAAAAAAAAAACAAACAAACACAAAAAAGCACTTGCATTTGGTGTTGTCATATTGGTGATCCAGAAAAGAAATATATATATATATAACAACGAAAGCAGCCAACCAAACAGAACAACGCAAAAAAAAAACATAAAAAAAAAGAACACCAGTTGTAGCCAAAATTTGCAGGGCGCATTCTACATGAAATAGTTAATTATTACCCAATCAGTGGTTATCCAGGGAATTACTAGAAATAAGAAACCGTGAAAAAAAGTAAAGGGGAGGGGAATGATGGATGTAATCAGGTGTAAGATAAGAAAAATAAAATAGGTCGTTATTGACTAAACGGTAATTGTAAAGTGTTTGATTAAACGCAGGTTAAACAGAAATAATGAATGAAAGTGTTAACGGAAATAAAAATATTATCAATATGTTATAATAAAAAAAATGTGCAGACTATAAGATGTAAGTAAGTGATAGTTAAATTTTTTTTGATAGAAAGGCAGACTATAAGATGTAAATAAGTGCTAGTTAAAAAAATGTTTGATGGAAAGAAAATATTGTGTAGATAATGGTAAAATAAAGTAAATGTGCAGACAATACGTTGTAAGTATGTGATATGTAAAAATAAATTGGCAGAAAGGAAATATTGTAAAAATAAAGGTGAAAATAAATTTTTATAAAGCAGTAATTGATATTTTTTGTAGATTAAAATTGAATGAAATAAATTGTATGTAGATTAGAACAAAAAACAATGAATAGAAATGGCAGAAAGGAAAATGAAGAAAAATTTTGCAGACGATAATGGGTAGATGAATAATATATAAACATAAGAAAAATTAATTTATCGGAATACCGGTAGGTTTTATAACAGTCGAAAACTATAATTCACAAAAGTATTTGGGAGTCTTGTCATAAAATGTAGTAAAAGAAAGTATACCAAATAATAAAATGAGAAAATGAAGAAAATCACATTTACTGTGTGTGTTT
Organism: Euprymna scolopes; assembly: GCF_053919585.1. Lineage (NCBI taxonomy): Eukaryota > Metazoa > Mollusca > Cephalopoda > Sepiida > Sepiolidae > Euprymna > Euprymna scolopes. Next base: position 23,718,935 of record NC_136518.1, read on the forward strand.
ACTGTTTATGTACGTCAGCGGATTTGGTTGCCATAACAACGTGACGGTAGTGAACGTGCGTGTGTGCTGGCTAGTAGTAGTAGTTGTAGTTTAGTTTCATATATATATATATATATATATATATATATAGAAATAAGTATTTTTAAATTTTATCTTGCGAGCTTTAAAAAAAAGTTTTAAAAGTGTATCAGCCGGCATAATTTATTTTTAAATATTAAAAAATTTCAGGAAAAATAATGTTTGCTAGATTTCCAAAACATGTGTGTCAACAGCTTAAAAAAATCGTCTCTTCAAACATGAAATCTGGGGACGCAACGGGAATTTTCGGCAAAAAAATGTTGTTACTATGCAGTGCACATCTATGTATTGAAATACAATTTGTGGCAAAATTTCAGGAAAAACTAATGGATGGTTCTCTCGCAATAGTCCGGACAATTCGCTAAATTATCTCGTCAAAACCTTAAATCTCGAATTTTTGTGCATTTTTTTTGGGGGGGGCTAATTTGGCATAATAGTGTCCATTTAATAGTATTATCTTGAAAAAAAATACAAAAATAAGGAAAATTTAAAAAAAAAAAAACAAGAACAACCAAAGTGTGCCGTATTTTTAAAAGTTTTATTGCGTTGTTTTTATTTGCTTTTTTTATTTCATCGGTGAAGAAAATGGCCAAACAGAAATTTTGAAGGCCAAACTGCTTTAAAAAAAGGCCAAATTCGCGAAATTTGGCCTCGCTTAAAAAAAAAAAAAGGGAAATCCCCCTACTTGAACTTTCTGTTTAATTTCGCTTGTAGCGTTGATTTTTTTTCTTTTTTCGCTTTAAAAAAATAACTACCTGATGAAATTACGTGATTTTTTCTGTAGGAAAACTTTATCCCATGACGAGTACGTACAATATATATATTTTTTAAATATTTCCATTTTTTAATGTAAATGGAAAACTGCACAAGTACCCAAACCCGAAATGGAGTGGACGCGCGTTTTTTTGTTTTTTTTTTAGTTTAGTTTCATAATGGCGGCCGTGATGTCGGAGGTTCGATTGTTAGATTGTAAGTTAGTTTCGTATTTTTGTAATGTGTAAATCGCAAGTTAGGAAAAAATTAAAGCCTTCCAAGATGGACAATAAATAAAGCCATAATATTTTATGGTAAAGCTAAGAGCCTACGAACCATAGTTTTTTAGGAGATGTGATTATTGGATTAACCAATCAGAAATCGTCTGTGGCACACACATCTCTGTTTTTATAGATATATAGACGATTAATATATTCATGTTTTATTTCATTATATATTTATGACTGTTAATTTATTTTTATGGGGTTATGTGTTCGTTTAAGCAGAGCATTTACCTTTTCAGAGACGTTCTTCCATAACACCCCCGCTATATATATATATATATATATATATATATATATATATATATATATATATATATATGTATATGTATATATATATGTATATGTATATATATGTATGTATATGTATATATATGTGTATGTATATATATATGTATATATATGTATATGTATATATATATGTATATATATATGTATATGTATATATATGTATATGTATATATATATGTATATATATATATGTATATATATACATATATATATATATATATATATACACACGCGCGTGGGCACACATGCATACACAACCACATGTACATACACACACATTAACACACTCCCTCCCTCTCCCTCTCTTTCTCTCTCACACACACACACTCATACACTTACATACACGCGCGCTTTGTTCTTTCCATAATCTATTGGCGTCGATTATTAAGTTCTGTTTTTAAAATTTGAAACTCCGTGTCTTAGACGCTCGTTTAACTTTTTTTTCTCTGTTTTTTTTTCACTTTGCATTGTTTCAGTTTTTTCATTGTCTATGATGAATTTACGCTGACACTTTCAAACCTCTTATGGTTGTTTCGGCGTAATGAAACCAATGGCACGACGTGTTGTAATAAACATTGTATGAATATATATATATATATATATATATATATATATATATATATATATATATATATATACATATATATATATATATAATCTTATCAGAGTGTGTTTGTGAACAGTCTCTACCAGATTCTTCTCGGCGTATATGGTCTACAGAGTTTCATTTTGCAGGGGATTTGGTCATTTATTTCATGCCCGTCTGTTCTATGATCACATCTTTTCGAGTTTTGAATTAGTATTTCACGTGTAATATTGCATGCTTTGTCTCATTATGTTACTTGGTGACCTTCAATTTGCTATTTTAGCATGGTTGTTATGGGGGTTCCCTTGCCGATTTAGCCCTTTGCCTCTTATTTTTAGTAACTTTCCTTTTATGTCATTCGGCCATTTGGCGTCTATATTGTGATCTTGCCGCTCTTCCCGTGCCCTACTCCAGTAGAGTTACGTTTTTGTGAGATTTGGTCGTTACGTTTATGTTTCTCCTCCGTTTACATCTTGGCATAATTGGAGTTCACTGTTTTCAGAAATCCTGTTTGACTTGCAATTTTTCCTGATTTTTATGTGTATCATATTAATCTCCTTCTTTTGTTGTTATTATTTGCTTTAATTCTCCATGCTCCTTGTTTTTCATCCATTCTAGTCATTTCTTCATTTACTTATTCATCCACCCATGCATCCATGCAACTGCTGTTTTTATATAGTGTATTTCTATCATTCTGCTTATTTAGACAAGTCAAATAGGCGGATAAAATTAAATGAATTTAAAAAAAAATAGTAAAAATAGTATAAATAGTGTACCACATTCCCACAGAACAACGAATCCAGATCATAATATTGCAACTTGTTTAAACATAATTAAGATTAAATAATTTAATAAAACTACTGTAATAAAAATACTATTAGAAATATTTAAAAAAATAAACTAACATGAAAATTTACAGTAAATTTGAACAAATAATGAATAGCTTCATTCAGTACTGTTGAAATATTCTCCGCAAACCAGCTCTTATTTGAAATTTCCAGTCAACGCATTTCCAAGGGGTTTGAAACACCCGCCATTTGAAGAAAGTATGGAATGCTTTTACACACCGTAGAAGTTTTTCTTTTCAAGTAATATTTGTTATTAACAACTAATATGACATATATATATATATATATATATATATATGATTAGTTTTTTTTGGAAAAAGAATTCCAGCAGAGTGCTCAATTAAAAGGAAAATCCAAATTTTAAGAGCGTACTTATATTTTGTGTACAGAAAGTTGTTAGTTGAGACAGGTCATTGGTACCGTCGGTTTCAAGCCCGATAATAAGGCCCGTTTAAAGTATCCTTATCAAGCTCTTTTCAGCCAATTAGCTGAAGAGAGCTTGATAAGGATACCTTAAACGGGCCTTATTATCGGGCTTGAAACCGACGGTACCAATGACCTGTCTCAACTAACAACTTTCTGTACACAAAATATATATATATATATATATATATATATATATATATATATATATATATATAAATCTTATTACATCTTCGCCTCTGTTTCGAGCGGCGTTTGGGTCAAATTCAATCTTCGCACTCAGGCATTTTTAGTTTCCTTTTCTGAAAGTCAGGGAAGTCCACCATAAAAAATGCGCCACTTATCTGTCTTTCGTCAAATTTCAGACCTATGGGAGAAAATTCTTCTATACAGAATAGGAAAAAGAAAGAAGACAAATATCCATATCCACATTGAATCTGCGGTACATACGGTATACAACTGAAGCGAGAGTTGCAAAGATTCGACAGGGTAGTGGAAAGCAGAAAGATTCAACAAAGCGGAAAAAAATCAAAAATACGCAAACGCAAATCCATACAGTTGAGTTTTAATAAAGCAGTGCCCGCTTTTTTATTTTTATTTTGTAAAACTATAAACACATTAAGGATGCAGTAACAAAAACAGGTAACTGATAGAAAGAAATAAAAAAGCATGTATCAGAAAGATTCAACCAAGCTAGAAGAATAAAAATACGCACACACAAATTCATATAGTTGAGTTTTAATAATTTTGCGGGGTCCATTTTTTTTGTAGAAATTATTTACAAATAAACGATGCTGTAACAAAAACATGCAAATGTTATAAAAAAAATAAAAGAAGCATATGTCAGAAAAAAAAAAACTCCTTCAATATTTCCATTATCAGAAAGTCCATCTGCTCTTGAACACACATAAAAAGCTTCTTTTGCTGAAGAAGAACACCATCGGGGCTTGAAACAAACTAAAGCCTCTTGAGACGAACAGTTTCCCGATAAGCTTAGCGTAATGCAATGATAACCACTACATATGCTGGGGTGCCAAAGAAATGACATGAATATATTAGCAAACACAAATCCATGTAGCATGTTGGATGACATCGTCCTAGCGAGTGAGAAAATTCTACTTTTGAGACATCGGCTTCGATATTCGTTGGTTTGAAGACCAGATCACTTGTCTGAGACGAAGTAGGTTGACTCCATAGTCAGGTTTCGCCGCAGTTTTCTTGATCTGTGTTAAATAATGGATTTTCCTGAGTGTGACGCGTTGGTTCGAGTGGCAGAGTACTCGCCTCGCATGAAAGAGATTTGAGGTTTTAATCTCGAATTCGGATGTGTCTAACTGATGAGCCTGAATAAGGAGGAAGCTTTAGTTTTGGACCTCCAGTTTGTTGGTTTTCGTGGCTATTGGTAACTGCGACTTGACATAACCTTGAAAATACTTATATCATCTCTCACGCTCTGCAAATTATATATATATATATATATATATATATATATGCGTGTGTGTGTATGTATGTGTGATGGTAGGTATTACTTTTGCATAAGCATATATATATTGTTCTGTAATCACTTGAGCTTCTTATATAAGGATTGATATATAATAAGAAAATATATTTCTACAGAAATATATATATATGTATATATATATATATATATACATATATCAATAAAAGTCATAATTCTGTGCGTGCGTGCATATATAACTTATATTATTTGACCTATTCTTGATAGATGTTGAGGAACTAAGGTAATTCCTTCTTGAGATCAGTTGGGAGAATACTTTTTTTAATTTTTACTGTAAGAGAAAAATACACTACGAAAACACAAAAGAGAAACAAAAAGGATAATTACTGGGAGAGTTATAAAACGAGAAAGGATTATTTTCAAAGAAATACGCTTAACCCGTTCATTTTGTTATCAATATCTCTGGGCAAAGCTATGTGGCCCTGCTACTGCAACACAAATCTTTTCTTTTTGAGTAAGATTCAACTCAAAGACGATAACAATGCTGATTTAAAAAATCGGAGCTGATCACCTCCCGTTGCTTTTCGATAATGAAGGCTTATATTCCATTATAACTTACTTATTAATCCGAAAACAATACACTTTTCTCTAATCCATACCGCTGTGTACTCGTCACGTGAGGTGAAAGGTCCAGAGGCAAGTATAGCGCTCATTCATTTGTCACACAATAGGTGGCACCTCAGTCTTAGACATAAGGGTAGGAGAAAACACGGTAAGCTCTTGCAAGTATTGGATATAAATAATCTAGTGTCAAACGGGTACATTTTGATTTTTCGCTTCTCCCTTGTCCCCTGTCACGTAATACGAACGACTGGGGCAGCTTGTATGCGGTCTGATTGTTGTTACATAGCCGGGAACGTTGGGGTGTATTCGGTTTACCTTTTCGGGTGGTAGTGATTGTACAGGGTAGATATGTGTGGTGGAGTGTGGCATAGCTGTCAGAAACACGTGGAGATTGATCTGTTGAATGACAAGAAAGGAAAGGTCATGACGTTATACAGACAAAAGATCAAGGAAAGGGGAAAGAAAAGTAATGAAGATACACAAATTGGTTATCAAGGATGCAAATAGGAGAGTGAAGAAAAAAGGAGGTTAAAAATAATAAAGCCACGTCAGTTATTTACTTTTACAGCATATACACCGCAGGGGAGTCATTTTCGTCGTTTATATATTGAAAAGGATTAGTTTGTAGTTTAATCTTTTTCAAAGCATTCATTTTGTAAACAAATGATTTAAAAGCGATAGTGTGTATTTTCTTCTGAAATCTGTGTTCTGATAAATAAAGAATATATCCACACTCGACAAAGTCCCTTCGTTAAATATTCATAATTGAATCTAGGCTTATATCAAATATAAGAAGCTTGAGAAAGTACTTGAGTTGCAATTCTCTATCTATATAAGAGCTAGGTACGTCCGAGGATGGAGTACTGTTGCCACATCTGGGCAGGAGCTGCTAGAAAGAACTTATTCTGCATTGATACGGTTAAAAATAGACTTCATAGCCTTGTGGGGGATGCCCTGTTCTCTTCACTGCAACTTCCTTCTCACAGAAGAGATGTTGCGAGTTTGTCTTTGCTGTATCGTTATTTTCTTGGCAAGTGCTCGTCTGAGCTCCATTCGATGATCATCCTTCGCCAAACTTTCACAAGAAACACCCGTCTAGCAGAAAAAACTATCACTAACTTCCCCCATTCGTTATCTGTGCCTAAACCTAAACGTAGATTCCATGAACAAAGCTTCTTTCTGAGAACTGCACGCCTATGGAATTGTCTTCTGTAACTTCTGTTTTCCAGCGGACTTCAATACGGTTGTCTTCATGTCTAATGTAAACAAGTTTTGATGAGCCGTTCCATATAAGTTAACAAATTTACCGAATCTCCATTACTAACGGTTACTATATTGTCCAATTTCTACTGTACACCTTATCCTCGAGTGACCTCTTGACCTTGATAAGTGGTGATGTCTATGTAAGAAAAGGTGGAAAGGTTAAAAAACTACGTATGCAGAAGTAAAGTATCACCCTTTTAAAAGTTAGTGAATTGTATATCTGAATTATAGGCTCAAAAACCCCAGAGGAAATGATAAGACACTGGTAGAATACTTCTCCGAGAAGAACCCATATTGTCTTTTATTTTGAATTACCAGTTTGTGCCGCTCATTTTGATGGTTATTATGTTATAGTCAGACGGCAAGAATATGATTATTTAGACAAGGAGCGTGCAGGGTATTATGGCCTGGGACAATGAAATCGTCATCCTAGAAAAGAATCAATTTTCGTTTGATGAAAACCGATTTTTTAATTTTTATTGCAGACCATCTTTTAGCTGTTTGCACATATCCGTTGTCCTTATATAATCCACATACCTGTGGTCGAAACCGTAACTTGTAATACTATAGAACCATTGATCTACTAGAGATTCATCCTCCACCATGGCAATCCAAAGTTATGCTGTCGACGTCATCAGAGTTACCTTCTCCTAGATGCGTGCCTTAAGACTACGGGTGCATCTCTCCCAGTTAATTAATGGGCTTTCAGATACTAACATGGAAATTTCTTATGACTCAGCATACATACATCGCCTGGCCTCCCCAAATGATCACCCATCTGGTACTGGGCAGACACATCGTTGCTTAACTTTAGTGACCTAGCGGGAAACGGTATGTTTATGTGATTATGCTGTATCAAAAGACAATTGCAAATATAGTTTTTTCAAAGCAAAAATGTATTATTTGAACAAATCCCAAGGGCGGTAGAAACCTTCAATCATGTCTGAAAGTGATAAAATGTTCAACAAGCGAGATCGGAGATGCACCGCTTTCTACCGAATCAAATTATGAAGTAAGACAATTGTCAGATTGTTCAAAGCTTGAAGGCACATTTCAATGGAGTTTCTGGCCACACTTATTGTATTTGATGAAGTTCCAAATGAGGGCCACATCGTCCTTCCTCACACCTTGGAAGTCGGCTTGAAAGTCAATACCAAAGTGTACCTAGATGTACTAAAGTATGTGGCGATCCTCCGGTGCAATTAGGTCGCCGCTGGCAGACCCTGGTTGTGGCAGCAGGACTTGGCGCCAGTCCAAAATTTCAAATAGAGGCAGGGTTTTCTTCAGAAGGAATGCTACGACTTGGTACCCTTTTCTCACTGCCCCCCCCATCTTCTACCGAACTAAACCCGCTGGACTAATTCTTTTGATCATACATCGAAAACATCATAAAAATATCCTCACACAACACCAAAGCCAACGTGATCGCTACTATCTGGCGAGCGCTTGTCGAAAAGCATGCTCCGATTTCCATACCCGTATCTAGGTGGCGATTTTGGCTGAAGACGACTACATTGAATAGATGTCAGCTCTACTATATAACCAAGTTAACTGAATTGATTTTTGCAATAAAATTTAAAAATTAAAGCTGCAATGTTGTTTCCTTTAGGCGAAGGAATTTATCACCCCCCTGTATTAATGAAGGGGCCATATCATGCTTGTCACCGTCATCAAAATTGCCATGTAAAAACTGGAAATTAACAGACAATCTTAACTATAGCTCAATTTCCAACATGTTATATATCGAATGATGTTTATTCTGTTTACTTAACGTCTTGTTTCCATTCCAATATGTGATCTAAGATAGTAAGGCTAATGTAACTCTAAATAACAAACTATAACCCGAGTTCAAATATAAAGATAAATATATGACTCTTTTGTATGTGTTATAGTTGTGGATTATCTAAAATCTGAAACAATTATGGAAATTTACGTGGTATTTTACGGCGTGGGATAATTAAAGAGAAACAACCGATTTCATTGTGACCATTTATGTTAAATAATTTATACTTGACTGAGATCGCCCAGCAGTCATTTTACTTAATTTCCATCAGAATATATCTTTCGTTAAGGTAATGCCGTATTAATAACTTTTTATGTATATATGTGAAGCCTTTTAATACATAAAGAATTACTAAGAGTTGTAAAACCAGATATATGTTTTATTCGGCCCTTGAAATCCTTCTAAATTGTCTGTCTGGCTGTCTGTGTTTGGCTGTGTACATCTCCCTACAAAATAACTATGTCAATTTAAACTCTTCAGATTCGAAATTTGATATACTGGGTACTCAGATTTGGGAAACTCTTTGTAATCCCTTTCCGACTAGCAATTTTGCCGGTAAGGGGTCAATGTTCAACGATTTGACCTTTGAGAACTCTACCAAACTCCTCCGACAATGTTGGATATAAACAATGTAAATTTTAAATATAGGTTCCTTGGACATGGATCTAACTTTATAACTGTATTTGAGGCCCAACAAATAAACGTTAAGGGGTCATAATAAGGGTCGAAGTTTTTAACAAAATTGGACTCTGGGGTCTCAACAAAATTACTCAGACAATTTCTGGTCTAAACATTTGACATTTTACATAAAGGGTATTTAGAGAGAGGGCAAGCCTTTTAATCGGCTTCTGTCGTAAATTTGAACTACCAATATATAAATATATATATATATATATATATATATATATATATATATATATATATATGTTTGCATGTCTGCCTAAACGTTTCAACAGAGGCGACGGATTTTCACAAGATCAGTATCATTTTGAAGCTCTACCATTCAGACGACAAATACCGAAAAATTGACTAAAAACATTATTTTTTTCACCCTCAACTGAACACTTTTCTACAGGGAGGGGTCGCTTTATTCTCCGATATTTTCGACAGTATTCCCCTTTTTCGATTGTGTAGCCTTAATTTAAACCTACGTCAGTTCCGGTTTGGCGGTGGTCGTAACAACACGTTTTTCCCCTGCTTTGCCCCCTTCGCGGTATGGGTTCAAGCCTGCCTTCCTAATACCACTTTTTTTGCCAAACACACTCCTCCCAAAACCCGGGCAACGCCGGATACCCATGCTAATTTTTGATAAAAAATTAAGATGGGTGACTTCTTAATGAAAAAAGCAGACTGCAATGCGGTTAATTTAATATCAATAATATTTTTAATATTTCGTCGTATTTTAAGCTTTTCTGTCTGTTTTTTTTTAAATTTCCATATAAATTAAATAAATCGTAAATAACACAGGGAAGAAAATATCCAGCATCCATATGATAAATATGATGCAATAATATATTCTGTGTTGTCTTTCATTTTACTCGGAACAAAGGTGATACCAGACCTGGAAAACATGTTACTCAGTTCAACAACTCTAAATTCCTACTACTAAGAAACAATTGCAATGCATTTCTTGTAATGTGCAATATTTACATGAATCCAGTCTAAATTATTTTATTTTATTTATGATTTGTGAATTTGACCCCAGAGAAACAATAATGAATAGAAACTCCAGCAGTTTTTATACATTTAATATTATATTATACTCTCAACTACCGCTATTTTATTAAGCTAATATAATAACTTTACTATATAGTAAGTTTGCATGAATCAGAATAGTATAATTTTATTTATCAACTTCATTCTGTTGTAAGAATTCTTGCAGAAGGATGATCCATGTAATGGTTACCAACATGTGTAAGTGGATGAAGTTATATGGCGCCAACACCAGGTCCCCAGTGAGAATCCTTGTCCATTTAACTATCGTCTTTAACGTCTTTAGTATTAATCATGTTTAAAAAGTTTAATCGAAAAGTGGGTGTATACACACACGCACACAAACACACACACATATACATACATACACACACACACACACACACACACATATATATATATATATATATATATATTCCTTACTCTTTTGCTAGATTTATCATATGCGTGCTGTTCCTATCCGACGTACTCCAGGATACATTTATTGTATTTTTGGAAACATAAGTTATAACATTATTTTAGAAAAAAATCACGCGTATGTCTATGACAACCAGCAGATAAAAGAGAGATCAAACATGTAATTACGTGGTTAATACTAGAAACGAAACGAGCTCTTTATAGTAATGTAGTACGGGCGAAAGAAACGAGAGAACATTTTACAAAGCCAGGGTGGTTTTAATAGTGCTTCTACAATATAGTTTTACTTTTTTCATTCAATAAATATTCATGTTTCCTCTAAGAACACAAATTCTACATATTCAACATATCGCCTAAACCTTCTTATAGCATTGCTAAGTATCCAAATAAAAATCGCAGTTACCCATAAGCTCGAATTGCATTTCCTATTAGTAATTGGTGACTCCAAAGCGTGCAAAATAAATCACTTATGGCATAGGGCGTCCACCAAAGGATGCATTATATATGGTGTAGTTTAACATATGTTTTGCTAAACTATATATTAGAATAGTATCCTGTAAGATGTGATTTGGAAGATAGTCTACCCAGCACGTCTCAAGTCTCCACTGTGTTATATTCCACCAAGCAGATGACGATTGAAATGAGGATTTACTGTCCCCTAGATAGGTTGCCATCCAAAGCTGACGAGTTCAACCTACCCGAAAACACATGCGATAGCTCCAGTGATATGATTACAGGGGTTTTTTTCGTCTATTAGTAATCGAAACGATGCGATGTACTTCAATCGCGTTGTATTCCAATGTATTTCGTGTTGGCATTATTTACAAGTTAATATGATGATTTAAACAAAAATTAGAAAAAATATTTTGCTGTTTTTTTAAATTTTTTATTTTGTTTTATTTTTTTTTGTATGCGACACACCTAGATGATGGTAATTTTTGTGTTAATCCCTTTAACAAGTAAACGTGAAAAAGTCATGTAGGAAACGCAGACACGTTTATTAATGTTTTCCATCTTGTTCAACAAAAAAAGTAAGAAATTATAAAAGCAAAAAAAAAAAAATAACCTCAGAGATAAATGTTACAGGAAGATTTTGTTGAACAATAATCATCACTATGAATGAAAAAAATTAGTGAAATGGAAAGAATATTTCTTAATTGGGAATCGTTTTTGTCCAAAATAATGACTGAGAGTGTATTTGTACACATCGGAATTGTTAGCAACAATGATGCAATCAATTGGAAAGCAGAATAGTTTGGTCATATGTCACAGATTTGATGTTCCACTAAAGAAAATTGGTTCATGGAAGTTTCCTGTCGTTTTATATTAAAGAGATAACTAAGTGTTATTTGTTGTGGTTTTAGTTAGACAAATTCTTTCTGCAAATGATTAACAAGAGGTACTGGGTATTGGATCTTAATCGAATACCTACTATGGAGAAAACGATACGATAGACAGCCTAGTAATATCTCTGTTGTGTAAAAGAAGATGTGAAGAATTCATTCACCATATAATTGCTGATTCAATAAGTATGTTGTCAAAACAGCAATAATATCGCCAGATATGACAGAAGTGCATCATGTTACGGCGTATCTGACTCTTATGAAGATAGAAGATGGCATTAAGAGTGAAGTATCTTTAGATAACACCTACATGTTTATCCATCTAATGTTTTTAATAGATTCTTTCTGTCATTTTATTACTTATGCTCTTTTCATTTCTATTTCTCCTGAAGATCTATATGACCTTGTTCATGTTTCAGTCTTATATATGCCTGAATATATTTCCCTTTATTTTATCATCTATATCTCGAATAGGGTTTACTAAAAACATTTTATCTCAATCCCTGATAATGTCGCCATAGGAAAATGAGGCGTCAACATAAAGCTAATCTTTACAGATTGTTAAAATGTTATCCCGACACAAATCCTCGAACGCAACCTCACTCTAAGACCTTATGAATTAACAAACAAACACGGATCAAATACATTTAGACGTTTCGTGTAAAACCTTTGGCTTCTATTCAGGAATAACTTCTCAAATACCTCAAGAATTCCAGCCTTACAAGTTATGCGTACGATGACTTCGAGCAAGTTATTTTTCGAATGATGAGGGTGAGAAAAATCGACAGTAGAGCAAAGAGTTTTATACATATTTTTTTAGATTATTTGTTTCATTTTTTTTTCGTTCATTTACTTATGTTTTATTGTTAATTTTGTTGTGGTTTTCGTAAAGAACTGTTCATTTCTGAGAATAGCTGTGCTGGTAGAAAGTAGCATTATTATGCTGTTGGGTTCAGGTGAGGAGGATTTTTGTGGACCGGAAAATGAAGCATTACGGACAATAAACAGGCGATGAAACGGTAAGTAGAATGGTGAGTCAACATTCTTGCTTAAGGTAAACAGCATGCGTTTTCTTCAAAGAAATCGGCATTGATTTACGCATGGCATTCTTATAATGTTTCATTACATACACAATGCACATATACATATGTGTGGTTGTATGTGTGTGTGTGCGTGCGTGTGTGTCTCTGTGTGTGTGTGTGTGTGTTTCCGATTTCGAATCTCAGCGGGAAAACAAATGCTGACACAAACCACAATGAATAGCTGTGATTCGACAGAACAGCTGTACGGTGATGCATACAGACATACATACCTGCTAAAACATACGCGCGAGACGACACACGCATATATATATATATATATATATATATATATATATATATATATATATATAAATATGGGTTATTTCAGAACTTTAAAACATTATTTTCATGTTTAATATTTGAACAATATATCTAGAATACACACACATACACACATGTATATATATATATATATATATTGATATTATTATTATTATTATTATTATTATTATTATTATTATTATTATTATCATCGATTTTCCATACACACACATACACCCATGGATATATATATATATATATATATATATATATATATATATTATTATTATTATTATTATTATTATTATTATTATTATTATTATTATCGATTTTCCGTTTATGGATGCTCCTAAAAACATATTTAATATCAAAAATTATGTTTAAGAAAATATATAAAGCGCATATGCTGATTCATCAATATATTATCTGTGTGAAATATTACTTTACCCCAGCTCATGAGACACATATTCTGCTTCTTCTTCTTTTATTCTTATTGCAGTATATTTTCCGTTTTTGTATTAAATTCACTATATTGATCGACTCTAGTTAAGAATTTTACCGTGCGATTTTACTAATTTATTGACTCTCGTCATTTTTCCTGTGTAATTGATAACGGATTGTTTTAACTAAATTTTCTTTATTATGATTTATAACTCCTTATTTTATTGGTTAATTAAATCCAATAAATATATTTTCTTTGATTTCAACATTATAAGCAGGAAGGCTACATTAATTTTATACAAAGCAAAACAAACGAAATAAAATAATTCTTTCATCATGTTGTTCATGTTTACCCGTTATCTCAGACATTTCAGTTGAGTGATATTTTTACAATTCTAAACATCCGTTTAACTATACTCGCATTGGGTTCAACGGGTATATTTGCCATATAGTTTTTGGAATTTTTTTTCATGTTCTGCTCTATAATTACTGCAAACGATTGAGATCTTCCTCAAATGTTAACTTCCTTCCATGCCATATGCCATATATAAGACCTGTGTAGTTGCTTATCTTTTCCTCCTAACGCCATTGGAGACACTTACATCTACTAAGTTTAGCTGTTTTCCCTTCTTATTCCATATCATGATGTCAGGTTAAATAGTAGCGTTTTTAAGAACGTGACTGCAGTGTACGATGTTTGTGTTTACGTATCTACAAAGAGACCGTATCAAGTGTGTGTCATTAAAGATCAATTGACAAAAAAGCAAACTGTTTCATAAGTATTTAGGCAGAAACTCCAATGTTAAAGGACCCCACTTTGAATTTTAAAATGCACTTTTGGCTAATAGTCGTTTTGTTAGTGTATTTTATGCTTGAAGGTAAATAGCCACTATTTCTGGTAATTATATAGGCGTATTAATTATAAACAACTTTAATCTCAATTATTCAAGCATTTACTAGCTTATATGACTGAATTACGTTCTTTGTGTGTGAAGCAGTGTAATGAAACACCACCAAATCATACTAAAAGACAAAGGCGGAATATAAGCTAAACTAACAATGAGTTGGGGGCGGGTTACATCGCTAAACAATGGTGTTAGAGTCCACTTCGAGATTGTAATCAAATTCAATGATAGGTTTATAGATAGAAATAGACAGAAGGTACTCATGAAGATAAACTGACAAGTCTGATGAATAAATCTCAATACAATAATTACGGGAGTATTATTAGTGCAATGATCTCGCAAAAAAATTATATGTAAGTAATTTTCCTGATTTAATATATACAAATATAGTCATATATTGAAATCAATGTATCCTTAAATATATTGATACGTTAATACACGCGAATGTCAATCTAAATTCCTTTATTAATAAACGGATCTATTACTGTATTTCGGTCCGCAATGTTTATAAACAACATTGTCACATTACTTGCTAACATCGCCCGTATATCAGAGTGGCAAGTTTCAATTATAGTTTTTGAAGGGATGCTTATCTAGCGGAACTGAATGTCTGTAATACGGTGAAACAGTATGTATATAAATACAAATATATAAGCCAGCGACATTCTTCACTTAAAACGATTTCGTCAGCTTTTACTACAATTTAAGTAAAAAAAAAACTCATTGAATCTAAAATTGGACAACATTTTAGTGGTTGACATGCGTACGAAACCAATAAAGTTACTACTTTCCTACGGTGTCTGCTTCGTTGCCCAGTGGTTAGAATCTAATCTAACCGCACGGAAGAGCTGCGATACAGCAGCAAAACAATCTATGGATATTACTATATTTTTTGTGTATATCATTCTTCATTTCTTTTTCACTCGTTATATATATATATATATATATATATATATATATATATATATATATATATATATATATATATATATGCCTCCATAGATGTGCAGTTACAATAGTTCAATAATAAAACTATAAATAAATACCATAACGCTTCATATGTTATGAGCTATGCAAAAAGTAAGAGGAGGGTATGATGAACATTTATGGCTTCGCCACTTTTAATTTATTCTCGGCGTTCGTTCAGTTTTGTACGCGCGTCTAGCCTCTTACGGAATGTAATACTTTCTTCTCTGTTACATACAGCATTACTTACGCACTCACCTTTCATCCCATTCTCTACTTCATCTGATAAATTTGTTCACACCCACTGACTTTATTGCAAGTATTTACACTAGCTCAATTGAAATTCCACATTTTATTTTTATGTACATCAATCGATGATTCATATAAATTAAATCTTTGCGGTAATTTCTTTCAAGACTTACTCTATAACATTCTACCCACAGCATTAGTCTCCAGTATATGTGGTTAGTGTGTTTTTATAATTAGTTATTATCGAGATCAAAAGTAACAGTCCAATATATATATATATATATATATATGGTGATACCGTGCCCTGAAGATTCCTGAAAGGATGAAACACTAGTGTCTGTAGATATTTGATTTTTATAGTAAAAAATGATTATATATATATATATATATATATATATATATATATATATATATATATATATATATATATATATATATATATTCGGAAAGTACGTGACTCAAGATTGAATCTGTAAAGCACATAAGCATGGAAATATTCTCTTAGCTTCCCTACAACTTCTTTTTTAGCAGAAGAGGCATATCAAACCGTTTCCCCTCTATTTAAACAGCATGTAATGCTTGCACTATCTTTTTAAGTTTTTCGGGTAATTCATTCACAGCAAGAACTCGTCCCCCAATCCAAGCATAACATAATTTACCTTATTCCTCCATATTCATAGGGTGAGACGAAATTTCCACGAAGAACATTTATTTGCTATAGCTTCAAAACTGGTGGGACTACGTTCCTGCGCACTCCAATTTGGCAATCTTCATATCAAATGTAAACAAATTCCGGGCGTGAGCTATTCAATAAAAACGAAACACAGTTAACATCATTAATAAATGTTATTTTTAACACTATGAGTCGGTCACTAGTGCTACCGCCTTATAATCACAATGAACGTTATAGGAACGGCAATCAGTGAACGTTTGCCGGCAGGGGGTTACTTGGTTGTCATTGGGACTCAATTGCTCTATTAGTGGACACCTCCAGGCTTCGCCTAGTTCACAAGCGGTATTCCTGAAAACAATGAAAAATGCCTTCATCTGTTAGGTCTATTCGCCTCCGTCATGGTTAATCTTAGGTCAACACGGCAACAGTTCCTAGGGGGATGGTAGAGTTTCTTGCTTTTTTTCCAACCAGCTATGTCTGTAATGCTCTGGAAAATCAAATGATGACGTATCACTTTTGTTGTAATGTGCACGATGTATGTGTTTTATTCTGCAGGCTTGGAATGGATGCAGACCTCGTCTTTATGTGTTAATCAGATTAAACAACACGCAACACAAATTGTAATATATATATAATATATATATATATATATATATACATATATTTATAATCCGATACCTCCACACACACACACACACACACACACACACACACACATATATATATATATATATATATATATATATATATATATATATATATATATTATCAAACTATAGGAAAACACACAGTAGAAAATTGACCTCTTTCTGAGCGCTATCTCTTTATTCCCTTCACCTGGGGGCTAGACTAAAACTATTGATGCATTTTTTATGAATTTTTTTGCAATTATTTGGATCTCTTTTATTGTTTCCTTTCTTTAAACGTTCCGACTGTTAAACATCCCTTTATATATGAACAAATATTATTGAATTATGCAGGATTAGACAATAAGAGTGCTACAAAACATCGAAACAATTATAACGCATCTTTTTTTATGAAATCTACGGGAAAATAAATAGACAGACTGTTATTGAATCAATGTTTTCCTTTCGTTTGGTTTAGTTCATCTAGAGACTAAATTGGTCTAAATATTACAATGCTGGTGTAAGCAATAGATGTCCTTGGACTGAGTAAGTAATAAAATGCATGGGTAAAAAAATATATTATCATATTAATATTCAATATTATTTAAAAAGGTATTATTGGAGACAAACTGAAGTCCGTCTTGGAATTAACGTGTGTGATGAACATAGGGTAACAAGGTTTGCAAATATCAAGTCAAAAGTAAGTAACGATTAGAAACTATGCCGGAATAAGAAAGCAAAAGTCCTTATCTTCTACAGCTTTATTTGTCTATTTCATTTATTATTTTTTGCAATTCAGTTTTGTTCCCGTCCTTCTTTTTTCATCTTTTTTCTTCTTTTCCCAGATTCTTCTAATAAATTCAGAGCCTGTTGTAAAGTTACTACTATTCGAAGAAGAGGATAACATGACAAGCTCTTCTCTCATAAAAGACCCGTGGATATTCGAAATAGATTTCTAATGTGATTAAGCTAAATTTGCGTTATGTATTTTTAAAATTATTATATATATATGTACGTATATATCTATCTATCTATATATATATATATATATATATATATATATATATATATATATGTATGTATAGTAAGTTATAACATATATATGCAGATTAAGCTACAGTGAATATTCCGTGTTTAATTAACTCTAAGACTCTTCAGGCTTATGCGCTAATTTTGTGGTTGTCTGTCGTTTTTATATACGCAACTTCTATTGAGATTTTAGTTAGCCAATCAGCTTTTTATTATCCAACGCGCCCTTCCAATCAGCAAATGAACATGCACTTACCGGACAAGGGCCTAATTTACCTCTGGTTGACCTGTTCCTTTGGGTGTGCTCTATTAAGCCTTGATATCTAGTTTCTTGACCTGGTTTAAATCTAGGTCAGTTTTTTTTAATGTTCGTTTATATATATATATATATATATATATATATATATATATATATATATATATATATATATATACATATATATATGAACAAATATTTATAATATATTTTAAGTTTACCATTTTGATTAACTTGGTAAACTTATTGTAATTTTTATTTCTTATATATATATCTATATATGTATATATGTGTGTACATATACATATGCATACATATATGTGTGATAGTTTATGTGTATTCATATTTATTTAATTAATTTATTTTTTATTTTCTATTGTTTTTATTAGTTTGAACATTATTTTGTATCGCTATCCTAGAGTAAATTTTATCTTGTGAACACGGTTGTTCGCTATTTCTCTCCTACAGTTTAATAGATGTTTTTTTAAAGTCCAGGATAGCAAATTTTTCATGAAGGCATAATCTACATGGGTCGTCTAGGTATCTACTTGTTGTAGCTTGTCTTATTATTTTCCATTCGACTACCGGCGAATTTCCGCTTTCCTTTAGTTCCCAGTATTTATTTGCTAGCGTTGTTTTCATACGGTGTTTTTTTTATTGTTGAATGTAATTTTGTGGTCATATTCTCGAGTTTTGAAATCTGAGGAAGTAATACCTACGTAAAATGTCTTGGTATTCGGGGTTTCTTTTGCAAATATTGTAGCCGTGTAAACTACGTTTTTGATTAGACATTTATTTTTAAGTGGGCAAAGTGTGCGGTGTCTACAGTTGCATTTATCTTGTTCGTTATTAGTATTTTTAATTTTTATTTCTAGTATGGTTGTTGTTGTCCGGGTTGGTTTATTATTATTATTATTATTATTATTATTATTATTATTATTATTATTATTATTATTATTTTTATTATTATTATTTCTGCTAGGGTTAGTTTTATTTTTGTCATGGTGTCTACTTTTTATTGTTTATTTTGTTGTTGTTTATATTGTTTCATTTAATATATTGTTTTTATGTGGTTTAGTTTTCATCTCTATGTTTTCGCGGGTCCTGGATATGACCTTAAACTATATCCGATGGTGAGGCCCCAGCTCGTGGGTTTGGGGAGTGTGGGGCCACTCTTTAATTTCCATTGCTCCCAGGTCCACTCTGATCCGGAGTGGTAGTACATGTTAGGGTCCCAACTATGGGTTAAATAGAAACAACTTGAAAAAAATATTCTATTACAAAATTGTTATTTAAAATCACTGGATTCGGCAGTAAATGACCTGAAAAGGGTTGATATGCCGTAAAACAACAAACCAACCAACCAACTATGTTTTCGCAGCAGTTGTAGGATAACGTTAATCTTTTTTTTTTATTTAAAATTATGTGTAATTGGTTAGTTGCGGGAAAGTGATTTTCAATAAGATCTAGAATTTTTTTGCCAAGTTTTATTTTTACCATTTGATTGTATGGGGCCGTATACCAAATTATAGTCCTTTTTCCTTTTTTTTAAATTTTATTATAGGCATTGGTGTTTTATTGCTTATATTTGATATCGATATATTTGTATCCACTAATTTTAAGGGATGTTTCATAGATATTGGTTGACCTGTTAAATGCATTTTCATCGGTTTAGTTATTCCTGAGTCTAATACGATCGAGTTAGGAATCTGTTTACTAATTGATGGTGGGTGATTGGGCTTAGAGTGTACGTATATTGGAGTAGCGTTATCTTTTAAGTAGGGTCCAGATGTGTGTTTTATCTAATTTTAACGTGACGTCCAGGAAGTTTGTTATTTTTATGTTAGCTGATACGCCATATATATTTTATAACTTACTAACTAGCTCTACGTGCGTATTGTGCACTTTTGAAGGAAATACTTAAAGTTTACGCATAAATTAATACTTCTGTACATTAATTTTATGTGAGTAAATGAAGTAGTTATATATATATATATATATATATATATATGCTATTTAAATTCCGTATACTATATCAAAAGAACATCGTGGAAATACATCTACTTCCGATTCTATTCGACCAATATATATACATATATATATATATGTATATATATATATATGTGTGTGTGTGTGTGTAAATGCAGTTTATATTGATATAGATATATATATATATATGTGTGTAAATGCAATATATATATAAATATACGTATGCATACATTTATATACCTATATAAGTACACACATGGGTACATATACAGTTACATGTGTGTTGTTATACATATATAGAATAGTATATATTTATATATATATGTGTGTGTGTATAAAGATTGTGGATATGTATATAATTATATATTTATAAATGAATAAATGTATATATTTACATTATCATTTTTTCAGAATGTATACATATATTTATACATACGCATGCATATATGCGCGCACACACACGCACATATATATATATATATATATATATATATATATATATATATATATATATATATATATATATACATACATATATACGTGTGTGTGAATGTGAATTGATCATTTTTTCTCCGTCGTCCGTCAGACTATCACAGCAATTTTTTAGCTGAGAGGAAAAAAGGAAAAAGGTTTTATTAATTTTTCAAATTCCTGAAGGTAATTTTAGGCATCATTAGATTTGCAACAAAAAGCGAAATGACAGAAAGGCAGGTTAGCGAAACGATGAAAAAACAATGTTCCGGAGTGGAAGCAAAATGAAGAGCCAATAATGCTTTTCACACGTACGAATACATTTTCAAATCTGCATGATCGCTTCAAGTACGGGCACATTGAAAATACGTACACTTTTACAGAACCATATTGACACATAAGTATACTTGAATTAGATTTATTATATCAATGTATATATATATATATATATATATATATATATATATATATATATATATATATATGTATATATATATTTGTATATACATTTTTTATATGAGAGGGAGCAATTCAAATATATTATATTTTTTACTCTTTCCTCTTTGCATGAAAATGTAATTTTACAATATGTATGTTTCCCCTTTTTTATTTATTTCCTTATTATATTTTGTATTATTATATTGTTTCCTTTTATCCATTTACAGTTTCTATGATTGGTTTATTCATATATTGTCTGGTACATTTACACATACATATACCCTTAAACTAACAAGTCTATAATATATATATACGGTATTCATCTAAATAAAACGCAAAACACACACATACACACACATACACCCACACTTATATATATATATATATATGTGTATATATATATATATATATATATATATATATATATATATATATATATATATATATATATATATAAGACGGGAACTGCACAAAAACAAAGAGAGAATAGCGCATGAATGCATATGGGTGTATATATGCATAATGTATTTTTCTCCCAATCTCTATATACTATGTATTTATACTGATATTCTGTAAGTTAGGGCATATAATGTATATCTTATACCTTGTAAGCATAATATAATTGCACACACAGAAGTAAATAGTGGAGATTCTATATATACGTATGTGTATGTAATATCTATTTCTAACTCTCTCTATATAAGACTATTTTCTGTATCCATGCACATATAGAGAGGAATATGTATTGGTAACCACACACATACACTCACTCACACACACACACACACACACACATATATATATATATATATGTATGTATATTATGGTGACAATAAGGTTCTTGCGGAATTTTTATTTTTTATTTCAAATTATGTATATTTTAAAATAGTTTTCAGTATAATTCCTTTACTTTATATATCATTTTAAACAGGTTGTTTGTCTATCTAATCGTTTGAATTACAATCGCTTTAAAACAACTATTCTTCCTGTTAAAACACTAAATGCAAATTGGAAACAATCAAATTCGCAATCAAATCAATCAAATATTTTCTTATTTCAATTCAAGCTAGGTCTGAAACTGTTAGAAACATGTCGCAATATCAACGAAGCGTTTGGCCGAGAAACCACTACTAAACACACAGTACAATAGTGGTTTAAAAATTTCGTGGCGGCGACGATAGTCGTGAAGATGATGAGCGTAGTGGTCGACTATCAGATGTTGACAACGATCAATTACAAACCTTAGTCAAAGCCAATTCACACACACTTATTCAAGAATTTGCCTTTGAATAAGTTATAACATATACGACGATTTCCAAGCACTTTAAAAAGATTAGAAAGGCAAAAAATACGCGATAAATGGGGTCCTTACGAATTGAACAACTATAGACCTTCTTATGAAGTGTAATCTCTCCTTTCTTACACAAGGTGAAGGACTCATTTCTCGACCTAGTATATGTGAAATCTCAATGTAAATCTGAGAAAATATACAAAGTTGAAACGTGACTTCCATTGAAAGTACGGTTAGAAGAACATCGAAAAGCTGTGGTAAGTGAAGAGACGAATCAGGTATATCTTTCCATATCTGGAAGGAAAAAGGAAACCATCTACTATTATGGGACGAAGTAAACTTATAGAAAGAGAAGCAGTGGCGGGTAAGACCACTGGAAGACGCAGCACATATGCTAGGGAATAACCAACCGCTAATAGACCCAGTATAGAAATTAATACGACATTGGAACCAGTAATTATAAACAGTAGATAATATATACAAACAATAAGCAAACACATTTAAAAACATTTTTAAAGCATTAATATGTACAAGTAATGAGTACAGAGATAGATATACATTAATATATAATAATAATTAGTAATAAATATTGATATTTAAAACTATAAATAAATATAGGTTAAAGGCTCGTACTAGGATTGTCCGCAAGGGCCCGTGGTGCAGTGGTAAGAGTACTGAGAAAAATCAATTGTAAAAGTGATATTCTCCTGAACGTTGAAGGTTCAATCTTCAGTGAGGGCGACCGAATAAATACATTTGCGAATTACTTAGGATATCTATCCTGTCCTGGCTGACGGAACAAGAGAACGCACCCACCGTGAAGTAAATAAATGTTTCTGCTCGAAATTCTATCGAAATTCTCGAATTCGACAGAAATATTCCCGAGTTTGACAAGATACACCTGAAGAAGGTCGAAGTTTACCTCGACCGAAACTTTATGAAAATCACAATCAAGATGTGAACAGTAGTTCGATGAATAGTAATACGAATAAACATTGTTAATACCAGAGTTTATTTACCCCTAGACATTATGTGATTTCTTGTTTTTAGAAGAATCCCTACATCTATTTATTAACATTAAATATAAGTTGAAATATATTTAATATTATTTATATAAACAAAAATAACAATTTAACTCACTATAAAACAATTTTTTTCATTTTTTGTAATTATTTCTACACAATTATTCTTTCTTTCTAAATTTCAGGTTCACCCGCCATACTTCCTCCAATACGCTAGGTTAATGTTGTTGCTGTTTTCCCTTTCCTCGCTGTCGTGCTGATGGAGAGACTGCATCCAAAAATATTTCATTTGTCAATATTAAATAAATGAATGGATAACGTTTCCGAAACAATAGCACACTTACTCTGATGTTTTTTTTTCTTTTTCTTTTGAAGCTAATTTATAATTTCACATGTATTGGTATTCTATCCTGTGTATTTATATAGCTCCTGGTAGATACACATATCGAGTTTATCCTATACTTCGAGCACAGCCCTTTTGAAGTGTTCATACATTATCAGAAACTTTGCTCTTTTAGATCTTTTTACTATTATGCTCTACAATATATAAGTAGCTCCCTCATTTTCGCATTGTAATTCTTCGTACTTGCAGGTACGTTTTATGAGGATAACACACAAGTATCTACTAAAACGATACCCGCCCCATCTAATGAGACTTTTTGAATAGCTTGATTTGAAGTGTTAACGCATTTGTGAGGAATATGAGATGGAAGGCCTATCACTTTGAAAACTATTGTATCAAAAGGAAACCCCTATTTAATATTAAATCTCATGGCCAGAAAATACTCTATCCTCAAGGAAACTAAACGACAGAGAAATTCGTCGAAAATCTAAAAATGAGAGACATACATAGATAAAAACATACAGACTTGAAAAGGATTTAGTTAATCTAATTAAAAGTATTAAATTTAAACATAAAAAAAACAACAACCCAAATCCTTAAAAATAAACAAATTCTCTATATCTATTGCAAACAGCCACCAAAATAAACTAATAGTTCTGGCGGGTAAAAGTAGAAACTACTACACTATGAATATAAAATATATAAAAACCTCCTGTATAAATAACTTAATAAAAATTACGAATCTACACGTAGGGCTTAGCAAGACAGAATAAATGAGGAAGCACAAATATCCTACCTAAGCTCAAAATAGTCAAACAGAGACAACATTATCAGGTACCTTAACATTTACTTACACTATCATGAAGAGAAATTTAATAACATTCCCTCAATTAGACTCATTTTCTTTCGAGATGTGTTATAGGCTAATTAACTAAAAACATCATCGACAGCGTAATCGCTAAAATCAAGTCTGTATCTAAATGCCACTATGGCAATCTATAGCCACTGAATGATTTTCTAATATTAATAACAAAAAGAAAGTTAAATTGGTTTCATTCGACATAGAATCATATTTCCAATTTATATCACTATTTAAAAAAAATTAGTCCCTTTTAATGCCCCATAAAATAACAGATATACCCTAAGGCAAAACAAAATTAATACTGTTGGCAAGGAAGTCTATAATGAGTTTTGACAATAATTTTGGACAAGAAGTAAAATCCTCAAGAACTTCAATATCTTAATATAAAATAAATAATATAATAAATAAAAAGAAGATATAAAGCTTGGGGTAATATTATTAGTAAAATAATCGCCAAATCATATGTGAGTGCGGGAGAGAATTCCTATTTCATTAATTAAACCTTTTGATTGTGATGATGATGATCTTCTGTGACACAGAACATCGGACGGACAAGCGCATTGATATATATATATATATATATATATATATATATATATATATATATATATATATATATATCTTCATTTGAAAATTCAAATATTTCAGTTTATTATATAAGTTTATCTATAATCATTACATAATAATAAATATTAATTTTCTGAATTACAATGTTTAATCCTGTCGCCTTAGTAAAACGCAGATACTTTAAACATTTTATAAAATCACCAGTAGACAATGGAATTTGATCGACATTCGAAGACGATATTCGTGGTATTAGGCTTAGTGTCATTATGTTTTATTTGCATCCCTAAAAATGTGTATAAAGATTTTTTTCGGGTAATTTATATTTACCGGTCAGAGATAAAAAATATTGTACACAAACACATAAAAACTATATATATATATATATATATATATATATATATATATATATATATATATATATATATACGCACACACACACATACATATATATAATTTCATACTCATTATTACACACTTAGACTATTTTATTCCTATATACGTCAAAGAAATGTTTTTTTTAAAATTACACATGAAGACATAAACAAGATTTTTTTTTTTAATTAGATGTTATCGATCGTAATGGTAATTTTTCTTGATGTATAATCTAGGTTTATTGCGTGATTTCTCTTATTGTCTGTAATTATACTCTCCACACACCATGACTTCGTTTCTATTTTTTATTGTCGATTCATTAAATTTAGAGTCATTAAGGACGCAATGGGTGTCCATGAAGTCGGAAAAGGCAATCAGTACATATTGAGGTAAAAACGGCATTAACACAACTTCTTCCTCGTCGTCATTTTTTTTAACTTATGTTCGTCATAAAAATAAAAAAGCAGTCTATGGCATTTGTTATCGGCATTTCTATTGTTAATATGTTTCAATTATATGACGTTACTCGAACGTCTCTTTTAAAATTTTTGTTTCTGTTTTTTTTAATAATAGTTATTTTACCAAACTATGTTGTGGAGTTTTGTAAATGAGGATCTTATTTCTACAACGTTTCGACGGTTGGTTGAAATTGGAAATCTGTCGGTGTCGAATGATCTAATCTTTATGTCTAACTCGGTGATTTAATTTTCTCGAGAATTAAAACTTTTTATGAGGCTGATGTAACGAGCGCAAATTCTCCGGTTACAGATTCCCGTGTTCGATATAAAGAGCCCCGACTTCGACTATAAGTATATAAAATTTATGAAGGTTACATCGGCCAAATTGTTGTAAGAATAATATTCAAGATTAGATTATTAGTCCGAATAATCAAAATCATACGGAGAAAACTCCACACAAATACATACAGATATTTGAACATTATTTTAAAAGTCATACATCAGGGACGGAAGTCGGCTTTGATCGGGCGTAAAATACGCTTTAATATGAATTTTTGTCTAGATTGTGTGTATATTATTATAGAGTCATTACTTCAAAAGTAAGTGCAGCTACACTCGAAACCGAAAGTAAAATTGTAGCATCCCAATCAGCTAACGTGACCACTGTACCAGAAGTGTCAGAAATCGCCATTAAACATTCGTGGTAAACACTGGGATATAAAGACTTACTGTATTTCGAAGCTATCCTCCCTAATTTCTGCAAGTATTTTTGTGGTACAGAATGTCGTCATGCCGCCGAGAATGCGTTTGATTTAGTTGGGAAATGGTTAAGAAGTTATGTGATCTATTTTGTTTTGAAATTTCAGATAACATTATTTTTGTTTCATATCAAGTCTGGGCCGTGCTGTGGATACAAATACCCATATGTTGTTTGCAATATATCTGCTAATGTCGGTTGTTTTTCGCGCTCGTTTATTTCCCTAATATATTTGCTGTTTCAATCAATATCCTCTCTTTCACTTCAGTTTGTCAATGTCATTTTTCGGATTTGCGAAACTGTCTCTGATGCTCCTACTATTATTGATAAAAGAGCAGTTTTTCCCTGTTCCAAACTCCTGACATTAAATCGAGTAGGGGCACATATTTGGTTAGTTCTCTTGCCTCATACAGTTAATCATGTTTTTTTGGACGTCGAAAACTACTATAGTATTTTATATGTTGGTATATATTGTAAATCCTTGTCTTCTTGATTGAATAATTTCGTTTTTATTTCCATGTGATAAAGGATTTTATAATACACATGTTCAATGATGGCTCCGTTTTATGCTTATGTCATCTGTTTTATTATTCAAAGTGTGACCGTTACATGCCCCAACCATATTTTTAACTTAATCATGATTGCTTTTATATTTGTTTTGGATTAGTTTGTTGCATTTCCTTTCATGCGATTAATTAAAGCCTCTGCCGGGATATGTTACTATGAATACATTCAAGATATCTGTTTTATTAATTATATTGCCACAATATAATTACGTTTGGATGAGTTGTTTTATTCGTTTCACATATCTTTTTGCTCCTTTTGTCTCTATTTATTTCACATTACCCGCTTCCAGAACTGCTTAACATGTATATGCACCATATCCACTAAATGATCCCCATAACATTTGTTTTTTCAGTTTTATGCGATCTGTTATTTCGAATTACCCATTATATCTAAAGTGCAGTTTTTCTATTATTACCTTTACTTAAATGTTTTTACGCAAATTCTTTCGAAAGATTTATAAGATAATCTAATTCATATTTTTGAAAATTATTTCAAGTCCTAAGATTATACATTTTTTTCTTTTTCTCTATAGATTTGTATCCGACATTGCATCTTCTGGGAAAGTTGATAAATAATAACATATATAACATTCTAATATATCCGGTATACATATACGCAGACGCAACTACCATCTATGGCAACGCTTGAAAAGCCAACAACGGCAAAATCTATCTGCGTTTATTTTTCTGGCCTTGAGAATGTGATCAATGTGTCAAAAGCTATATGGTTAATTTTCACGCATCGAAAACCAACTCTTTATTTTCTAACCATAAACTGTGATCCCTACTTCGCCTAAACTGATATGAATGTCTTTCGTCTAGAACAAGGGTGGACAAACTTTTCAGTGAAAGGGCCGCATTAAAACATTCTAAATTTTACTGGGCCGCATAGTATATTTTCCAATATAATTGATATTTAAAATAGACAAAATAAAAGGAGTTCAAAGAAAAAATGGAATTAATTGTCATTTATTAGCATTTTAAAGTACTATAGAAAATTCTCATGAAACACATTTATTTGAAAGGTATAGTAACTTTAAAATTTAAAAGAACACGATTTTATTAATATGTATTTTTAAGTATGCGCTTCACATGAAACACATTTGAAAAACAAAATTAACTTGTTTTAAGGATAAAAGCAAATATTAAGTAACTGTTTAAAGAGATTAAAAATATATCTTATGAATACATATTTTAGAATAAATCTTTAAAAGATACACATATAAAGTAACTCAAAGGGTAAAAATGAATTTATATATTAAAAAAGAAACGTCCCATGAAGCACATTTATTTAAAAATAAAGTAACTCAATTTCAAAAAGGAAAACATATTTGTATTGATATTTTAAAGCATGAATTTAATACGAAACATATTTATTTGAAAAACATAATAGCTCAGCAACTGAGCAACAGAAGGATAAAATAACTCATTAAAAATGATGCACCTGACTGCAATTATTTACCAGTTTGTTGAAATTAGGTGTCAAGTTGATTGTACTGATTCTTAACACTGACTGATGATTTAAGTCTGTAAAAAGTGGCATGTTTTTTTACTTTTTAATTTTCAATATGGAGAAAGTCTGCTCACATATGTAAGTTGAAGCAAATAACACAAACATATTCCTTGCAAATTTTTTCAGATTTTAAAACTTTTCTGTGTACAGAGATGCATAAAATTCGACTAGTGGTTTTGAAAGAGTTGTCAACTTGCAAATCAATAAGATCTACCTGTAGTTCTTCGGCAGCTGTTTCAACGTCACATGCAAAAGGTGAGCTGAGCGAATCTAACTGTCCTTCAATTGCCTTGAAATCAGCAAAACTTCTGTTAAATTCCTCTTTTAGAGCCATCACCTGTGAATTGTATTTGTTTGCCTGTGTAACAGCTCATGTTTTCAACAGAGGGAAATGAACACAGTTTAACTCTTTAAGCTGATTGGAAAAACCTTTAATTTTCAATTGAAACACTTTCACTTCAACATACAATATATGAGCAAATACACCTCTGCCTGCTTGTTTTGTATTTAACTCATTCAGCTTTTGCAATATGTCTACAGCTAATGCAAAATCACAAACCCATTGGTAACACTCCATTTCCTTTAAACAGTCACAAGAAATTTCTTTCATATGAACAACATCTGCTTTAACGTCCCACATTCTCTTCAGTACTTTCCCCATAATTAACCATTGGATATTTGTGTGATATATTGCATCAGTAAAATCTGCATCGATATCTTCCAACAAACATTGGAACTGCCTGTGTTTCAGTCGCCGTGTTCTTATTAGGTTCACTGCACGCACTACTGGATGCATAACATGTTTGAGTTTCAAAGATGACTTACAGAGGCTTTCTTGATGTAGGATGCAGTGAAAAGTCAACACACTGAGCGAAAAACTTATTTGCTGTTTTATTCATTAAGGTCACACGGCCACAGCAATAAAAAACACTGAAAACTAACACTGGCTGTTAACACCTATTCATCAATATCCATTGAAATTGCATCTATGCGACGAACAATCGTTCTTCTTGACAGAGGTATAGCTTCTACTTTTTATATAACTTCAGAACATACTACATTGTCAGCATTAACCATGCAATCTTTAATATATTTTGCTTCTGCGAATGACTTATTTTGCTTTGTAATTTTATTGGTCAATGCAAAACTTGCCTTTGTCACATTCCATTGCAAAAAGGAAATATTTGAAGCAGAGTTTGCTGTTGCCTAAAACTTTTTATCAGACCAGTCCTTCCTTTGCAGTTCTTGCTTTGATAAATTGCTTCCAAAGTTGGAGTGTTTGGTTTTAAAGTGCCGTTTCAAATTCTAGTATTTGAAAACAGCAACTGCATCATGACAAATCAAACATGTAGCTTTAACTCCAACATCAGTAAAGAAATACCTTTCAATCCACTCCTTGCTTAACACTTTGCATTCATCTTCAATTTTTCGCTTTTTGATGGCTTCGAATCGGTCATTTTGGGTAAAGTTTCCAAGATAATAAATGCTGTACTGAAATTAAATGAAAAATATAGTGAGCGAGAAAGGACACAAACAGGGGTGGGCTGACAGTATTACGGGCTCTCGGACCGAAAATGCAATGCGCCCCATTTCCCAATTTTTTACAGGTAAATGCCACATATCGAGGCTGTGCAACAAGTGATCTGTGCATATTCGCTTGAATAAGAAAAAAATTAGCTTAAGAATACTGTAGGAACGATTCCTAATTTTTTCCGATGACAATAGTTCTCATACAAAAAATTTCACTTAATATGATTATGTATTTATTTTTCTCACAACCAAAAAAACAATTTCTTCTGAGGTAGATTTTATCTATAGTAGAGGCGACCATATTTGAAGTAAAAGGTGAAGTAAAGGTGAAAAAAAGGTAATCGACATTTTGCATTTCCAGCACCAGATAAACACCAATTTGTTTTTTAATATCTATTTTTTTCCTTTTTCATTCTTAAAAAAATAACTTGAAATTGATTTCTATGCAGGAAAAATATATAAATGCCCTCCCTACTGTTTTCATGAGGAAACGTATAGGTCGTACAAGTCATATAAAGGCCAGGACACTATGGAAGTCAACGCCCAATGAGTACCGATTTTTCGAGGAGGAAAAAAACTTTAAAATACTGCCCCCCCAATAAAAAGTGGTCATAAAACGGGTGCTCATTTTACGTGAAATTGTTACAGAAAAGTGATGCCCCGCTTTTTAAAACCAATATTTATTTATAACTTGAAAACTACTCTTTTGCCAGAAATTTAAACGTTATTTTCGTATTCCGCCGTCCGAAACCCCCCAAAATTGGCAATTTTAAAGGATTTGTCGAGGGGTGGAGTTTAACTGTACATTTGCCATTTATTGTTAATCAGTGGAAATTACGATGTCTTCACGAGTTTGCGAAACTTTCATTTTATTTTTTACATTTCAAAACATTGAGACGTTTGGTAAAATGCAGTTATAAAATAAATATGGCCAATATCTTTTCTGAAGAAGCTAATGTTGGTAAATATAGATAATCACGCTATGCTTTTCTGTTCTCACAAATATAGAACGAAACTTTAGGGACTGCCAAAACAATGTGAAAAAAAGAAAGCATGATATGTGATATAAGACTTGTGTTAAGTATACGAACTATGGAAAAGCGGAAGCGACTTGATGATTTTTCAAAACCTCTGTTTATCGTCTTTAAACGGCAATTAATAATTAATCTTTGTTATAATTTTGTTAGTGTTTCATATTTACACAGTTTTATAATTAAAAATATTATAAAAATTTACATATTAAATACAGTTTTACTGAATGCCCATTTTGTTAAATATCGGCTTCCATAGTTTGTTCGGTAAAAAGAGACAAACAAAATGCTTAATATTTGGGCAATAATATTTTCAAATCGCTTTTCATCTGGCGATATAATAGCTGACAAGAGCCATGTTTATATTAAAACTTAATATTTTAATAAAATTTAAGCATAATTAAAAATCTATGTTATAACAGAACATTTTGAAATAATAGAATTTTAATCGTTTAAATCTTTTAAAAATTTGTTAATATTTAGGAAGTTTCTTTTTCTTGACAATTCAACTGATTATAGTATATATTAATTCGACAAAAAACGCTATCAAAATAAAACATAATAATATTAAATTTATATCATTTTTTTAATTGTAATTTCAAGGTATGTTTTCGTTCAATACGTTTATTTCATATTTTTTTTAATAAATATTTTTTACTTATTTGAACTCGTATGTTTCATAATGAATAAATATTTCGATATATTTAAATATATTTTGTTCAAATTTCGAAAAAATAAATATGGGTGGGGACACCCACTATACAAATATTTCCCCTCGTATATTTTACTGAAACTGCATTTTATATGTAATTTCATTCAAAAGTGGATAAGTATTAAAAAAATTACGAAAATCTGGTCATTAGTTGATTTTTGCTAGATTCATTAAATACGGGTATTTTCACGTACGAAATATTTACTACATGGAAACGTTATTTTAAAGCGCCACTTATGTAAACACGATTTTCATTTACCAATTGCATTATTTTCGTACGATGAAAATTATTTTAAAAAATCATTACTAGTTTATTTTGTCCTTTTTTAAATGGGACTAAAATTATATTGATGATATTAACTTATATTAAAGTTACATCGTGGCACATATGGGGGGTAATTCTGTGGTTAATTTTTGAGGTGATTACGAAACTTCTAATTTCGTTCCAGTGCTAACAATACTTTCTAATTGAACACGCGACCAGGAAATCAAACGAAAATCAGAAAATGAACATCAGTCAATGTTTGAATTTATACACAGATATATAAAAAGCAATGTTTTGAATAAACAACTGTTGTGATATTATTTTCAGAGACGAGAATTATAAACAACAAATTAAACGTTTAGGAAACGAACATTTGTTGTGTTTGTATAGCTATATACATATAGATTACAAAAAGTTGTCAAAAAACAAATATATAACAAATAAATGTTATCAAAGGCGAGATAAGTTACTTTTCTTCCGAACTAAATATTTTTAACATGTTTAATCAGCTCGAAAAACAGTGTTTACGAATGTACTGGAAAATTAAAAATGACGCCAGACTCTCTCTTTGACACAGTAAGTTTGGAAAAAAGGAGTAAAAAAATATAAAAACCTAGACAAATACTGTTAAAAACCACCGTATCAAAGAGAGAGCCGATCGCCATTTTTAATTTTCCAATGCATCGGTAAAC
Source organism: Euprymna scolopes (assembly GCF_053919585.1). Taxonomy (NCBI): domain Eukaryota; kingdom Metazoa; phylum Mollusca; class Cephalopoda; order Sepiida; family Sepiolidae; genus Euprymna; species Euprymna scolopes. The sequence goes on from NC_136518.1 coordinate 23,752,164, forward strand.
ACTGTATGTTTTAGAGCTGAATAAACATGTTACATCAAATAAAAACACTAAAAGCATATCCAGTTAGGCGAAACAGTAACTTATATTGTCTTTCATAACATTTTTTGTTATATATTTGTTTGTTTTTTTTTTTTGACAACCTTTTAAAATCTCTGTGTAGAGTAATACACACCCCATTTTTTAATCGAAAAAATAAAATTTGATTTTAATTTTACCGGGGATAATAATGTTTTTATTGTTATTAACCTGAAAACCGAATTTATAAATTTATTTGAAATTATTGATATTTGTTAAATTAACTGGAAATGACCCCATTTTTGATTGGTATTAACATGAAACGATAGAATTTATAAATTTATATTAAATTATTGGGTTTTATAAAGTTTTTCTTTAGATAAATTATTTTTTCGCAGAATTTGTGTTTCTATTAAAATTGACTTATTTCACGCAATCGTACTTTGTAACAAAAAAATGAGTGAACCGGAACGAAATTAGAAGTTCCGTTCCATTTTTGTGACAACCGACAAACATAGTGGGCTTATCCATATTTACAAAAATGTTGATACAATTTACGCAAATATTAAAAAAAGAAGTACAATATAAGTACTTCAAAACATAGTTATCGAAAACATAAAAAAATAGAAATAGCATGAAACAAATCGAACATCCGATTGGTATTCACACGTGTTTACAATTTTTTTAAACGCCCACATAATGTTACCTTCTATAAACGTTTTGCATATATGTGAATTAATTTTTGGTAATTTATAGAAAAATGGAAAACCAGATTAAAAGTGTTTTTAATAAATATTTTATAAGTCAGTTAATTTATTGTAATCAAAAATAAATGTACGCAGTAAACTAATATATATATATATATATATATATATATGTAGGCGTCCTGTAAAATTTACAAATTTAGATATTATTTCAATCAAGATGTTTTGAACAAGTAAATACTAAACAAAATATTTTACAAAACGGCACAATATTGATTAATTTTAAAAATATTTTGCTTGAATTCACATATTGACATTCTAAAAATTTTGACTTACGAAATTGCATAATGCGAATTTAAATTTACTTTATTTTTGTAACAATTTAGCATAATTACAGATGTAAACAAAATAATTAGTCAATATTTTTACTTACGAAAATGCTTGGCAATGGCAACAGAAATTTATAAGATGTCCTTTCTTGGAAATTCGCAAAATTATATGAACATTTTAGTGTCTTCTAGGAGTAACGGAAATGGGAGAGAGACTTCACTAAGACTTGACCAAGCGTTAGATTTTATGGTCACCAGAATATTTTTAGTATATTAAAAAAAAAATATTGCCTGTTTTGGGCCAGGCAAAGGTGTCGGACGCGGCAAATCAAAAAGAATCCGATACAGCTACGCATGGCAGTCTAGCCGAAAACCAAGTGTGAACTCACCGGTACCCATAAAACAGTCATTTTTAATGCGTAAATCGTAAAGTTTCTTCGTTTTCTTTTACTTTCTTTGTTTTTCTTTCTTAATAAATTTAGTTAGATTGTTAACGAAGATACTTTTTGTCTCCAAATTTGCATTTTTGCAAGGATCTGCCCGTACTTGTGTCCGGCAGTCCGCACGGCCATAAGAAAACCACAATTAATATTCAGTACTTAGACAGTCGCCCGAATTCCTTTGTCGGGCCACATGAGACCCGCGAGTGGTAGTTTGCCCACCCTTAGTCTAGAAGAAGCTCCCATGTTTGTATTGGGGTGAATTTGTCTGTTAATTCTGACTTGAAGAAGAAGACTTAGATCAAATCTGTTCCCAAGTCGCTGGAAATATGGTTCTGGCATTTAAACACATCATAATATATCTCACTACAGACGATTCTACGTGTATTAGAACGAAATACACCCTGAATTTGAGTTCTTCTGATACATATTGGTGCAAGATACCAAGAACACCTTATAATACTTGGCAGGAGAGAACCATAGATTGAAGTTCTAACAAACAACTGCCTGCTGGAGAGAGTTCAAAACCAGCATCGGCACTTAGTTGATCATGCGCTTTTCTCCCTAATGCAATCATTACTTCCTCAGAATGTGCGTTGCGAGGTGGTCTTTGTTCTGCTATTATTTTCATGGCAGTTGTTTGTCAGAAATTCAATCCATGGTTTTCTCCTGCCAACATTTTCACAAGAAACACTCTGTTCATACTGTAATGTTTTGACCCTTTTAGGCTATGCTCATAGCATAGTACCTGTGTTAACTGCAGCAAACAGGGCCAAGGTTAAAAACTCCTATTATTATTATTATTAATATTATTATTATTATTATTATTATTATTATTATTATTATTATTATTATTATTATTATTATTATATTGTGGGGGATCACCCTCCAAATGAACCGCTCTATCCATTATAAAAACCATTGACCTTTTGATCCCAGGTGCGGATTAAACACCAGAGCCCCCTTCGCCTGTTTGTGACGTTTACTACTCTTTTCAGTTGTAACCTTTTTACATTGTTGTTCCAGTAACACATTGTTTAAACTCTGTTCCGTTGTTCTGTTTCCTTTGTGGCTTATTGCAAACCTAACACTGGCGACATAGGATTCGGAGAACGTACGCACGTTTAAAAACAGTGTTCTAAACAACTAAACGCTGACGACATTGGATTCGAGGATATACTAAAATCGAAACCAGTAACGACATTGAAAAAAAAAACTACTCGCGTTGAAATAGTATTCTAAAAATCCCATCGACGTCGGACTCAAATGTTAAGGGATTGTCAAACATAAACTCAAATGAAGTCTCTAACATAACATTTGCAGCTGAAAGGTGCACGGTATCTAAAAAAAACGCAGATCATTACGGAAAAAAGAGTTGAAAAGAAAAAAGTTTGTCACGACTTTCAAAGATAGCGATCTACTTTTGCAAAAAGAAAAAGGTTCGTCGCGACATAGAAAGGTAAATGTTTATACTTTTGGAAAAATAATTCGTCACTTGTGGTTTTCGCTGCTAAAATCGGGCGTTATTTTTTTTCTCTAGAGTAAAATGTACACTTGATTTTTTTTTCCTTTAGACAATAACATTTTTATATATTTTTTCTGTTCGTTTTATTGTCTGGAGGAAGAAATAAGAAAGAATAAAACGGTTTTGTAAAATTCAGCGAAGTTTTCAAATTTATAATGCTGACAAAGCAAAATGGAGGAATTGAAAGTAGCGTTGGAACATTTGACCAAGTTGCATATTGATGCCGCAAAGCGTCAGTCACAATCCGAAAAACACTGGACTGAACGACACATACGATTCGAGGAACGGCAAAGGGAATTGCAAAAACAGTTAGCGGAATGTCAAATACGAACCGAGGAACAGCAAAAGTAAGTTCAAAAACAGTTAGCCGAACGTGAATTAGAAATTCAAAAACAATTAACCGAACGTCAATTACGAACCGAGGATCAGCAAAAAGAAGTTTAAAAACAGTTAACCGAACGTCAATCAGAAGTTCAAAAAACAATTAGCCGAACTTAACACTTCAAAAATTGACTGAGGATTGTCAAAAAGTAGAAATTATAAAAAAGAGGCAAGAAATATCGAAGTAGGCACCGTGAATATAAAAAAAGTTATTATGAAAAACTGATCACAGCAACAACGACACATTTTTTATTGGAATTGTTTGTTCGGTTTGGGGTTGTAGAATATCTGGTTAGAGACAACGCTACACAGTTCACCTCGACAGAGTTCGGAGAATTCTGCTAGACGTATCAAGTCAAGCATATTACGACACCCCAGTACCACGCCAGACGCAACGCCCAGAAAGGTCATTAAAAAAATGCGTCCAGTACAGCGACAGAAAAGAGCCTTCAGCAATTTCTGCAGGTTTACAGAATCACGAGAAATCCGAAAAAAACAGGTGCGGAATCCCCATCAGAAATCATGTTTGAACGGAAAATAAAATCAGTATTTGATAAACTGCAGAACGGCAGTGAGGCGATTTAAACCGTGTATGACAGTTTTGACATATACCTTCCAAAATGTATGTCAGAACCGAGACGCTCAGACAGAAAGAGGAAGCGCACAGACCTCTTCGTGGTCTGCTTCAAAAGGAAGAAATACTGGTTTTCACAACCGGGGAAATCAGCTTGGGAGGGGGTGTTGTGGGGGAATCACCCTCAAAATGGACTGTTCTATCCATTATATAACCATAGACCTTTTGATCCCAGGTGTGGCCTATACACCAGAGCGACTCTCGCCTGGTCGGTGACGTTTACTACTCTTTTCAGTCGTAACCTTTTTACGTTGTTGTTCCAGTAATACATTGTTTAAACTCTATTCCGTTGTTCTGTTTTCTTTGTGGCTTATTGCAAGCCATGACACATTATTAGTATTTATATTATTATTAATTGATTTAAGCGACGGATGGTCGCTGGATCAGTTATTATGTTTGCAAGAATAAATAATTAAATTGGAGAAGAGATGATTGACGTGAAATCGCAAGAGGAATGTGAAAATAGAAAATAGATGTACATATTATTTTGGGTTTGGATAAACAAATAACTAGATGGGGAAATTATGTTGGGCTGAGACACGTAATGAGGTGACGTAAGAGAACACGTGATGTAGTTAGTTTTTAAGAGATTCAGAGGGTTGAGTTTTGACCACCAAAGCGGACAGACAACTTAACAGGGGTGGACACACAGCTAGGGAGCGAGCTGTAAGAATGGAACACTTCGTCGAACTGCAAATCCTGTGAAAACCATTTGAGACAACTGTAAAAATTTATATTATAAAAATATAAAGAGTTGTTTTCTGGTTCACAAGTAAGAACAGATGTCCCAATTGAATTGGTGCTGGTCGTTTCATGGTTCGTCACGGAGCAGCAGGAAGATAGAACTCTTCAGGAAAAAGGTATGAAGACTATATTATTCTTCTTATATATGAACTGTAAAATATTTCCTTGTGATAAGTCTGATACAACATGACTCAGTTTACTCGTCAATAGCACATCCTCCTCGCTAAACAACATACATACAATTTATACTTTATTATATGTCCGTTAAAAGAACAATATCTCACATCCACTAGATAACACATGGCTCGTTTTAATATATCTCTCTGTTAATATAATGGATATACAACAATACAACGATTACAGACAATTCCATCCACTCTCTATCGGTGCATAAATATTAACGCAAATGGCATGAAAACGATTCTTCCATTGTGGGGAAATATGGCTCGCTTGCCTGCTTTCCAACTGGCTGCAATATGGTCGTCAATATAAGCAAGTTCTTGTTAAGCCGTCCTCTTAAATAATCTAATTCCTCACAATTTTCCCCCAAAACTGTTGTCTGGTCATTAACTTAAACTTATTAACCCTTATCATCAAGTTGCTTTTGGGTCCTGATAATTGATGACCCATCTGTGAAAATTATGATTAGCATTATAAGCACTGTCAGGTGCTATTTATCAGCTACAAAATTAATCTCCATGTTTCTATTGCCTTCTCGATTATTATTATTATTATTATTATTATTATTATTATTATTATTATTATTATTATTATTATTATTATTATATTCGTAAGTTTCACAGTGTTGTAATGTTTTACACTGTTTTTGTTTTTTAGGTTTGTTTTCTAAATAAATAAGGATTTTTTCTATCGAAGCTAGTGAGCATATTTGAAGAGTCAATTAGATGAAATGCACTTGGCGTAGGATGTTTGCTGCTCCACGCAGAACTGATTTCTGGTGCATAGTAATTCCCAAGAAATTCAAATCTATTCATCAGCGGAATTGAATTTTTATTTCACAACCTAGCATTCTCCACTCCTACTTTCTGATAATATCGTAGTTTCTCATAGTTTTTGTAATTTTATCTAATCTGTTGTGTCGAATGCGACCATTATAATTATTATTATTATTATTATTATTATTATAAGTAGTATTAGTAGTATTAGTAGTAGAAGTAGTAGTAGTAGTAGTAGTAGTAGTAGTAGTAGTAGTAGTAGTAGTAGTAGTAGTAGTGAGAACTGTGGATATTCCACAGCGGACTTTTCACGTATAATATATTTATGTTGGCATTCTGTGGATGTTACGCGTAAATGGAGACTCTCCGATATTATTGTAGCTATTTTGTTAAAGCTGCAAGAGAATTTATCTAATCCAGCAGGAACGCCCGACGAAGCCAAGTCGTAGAGTTCACTTAAATATGGTATTTTAATTCTTGCAGATTCTGTTTAAATTATTATAGAGTTTTTCTATGGGTTCTTATATATACTAAATTTGTATATATATATATATATATATATATATATATATATATATATATATATATATATATATTTATATATATATATATATATATATATATATATATATATATATATCCATGTGGCATGGGTGCATAAGCTTGAATTCAAACTGAAACCAAAACTTATAAATTCTGGAATCCTCGGATCACATGAAACCATAGCATCAAGTTTTTGTCTACCCTCCATCAAGACCAGAGGTTTGCGTATATACATATATATATATATATATATATATATATATATATATATATATATATATATATATACATATACATATATATATATGTATATATAAAACTTGAGTTCCTTCAGCAAAAACGAAATCAAAACCTAAACTTATGAAAAATACTTGATGATATTATGCATGGCAAAAATAGATTATCTGAGGGTTATCAGCTATACTCGAAACCGAAACCAATATTCATGAAGAATACGTGTATTTATATTTATGCAGATATTCTACATAATTTATACTTACCTAATATTTACGTAAAATGTTTATAGCAAACACACTCCTTTATATATGTATATATATACATATATATATATACATATATATATATATATATAAATATATTATATATATATATGTGTGTATGTGTATGTGTGTAGGTGCAAATATACGTATACTTTTGATCATTAATGTATCAGTAATAGCTCAGTAATTTATAAAAGACAGTTATTCTGACGTGAACACGATTAATTCGCTGACTGATTTTAAGTCTGTACATGCATAAAATATTTCCAAAATGACGTTTCACTTTTTTTTTTTGCTTATGATGTCTTCATTAATTTTTTCTAATGATTAATTCAGAGATTGTAAAATATTATTACCGTCTTCGTAAATGTCAACAACAAAAACCACAACAATAATAATTATATAGATTGTTTGTCATTTATTTTGTTTGTCACGCTTACATCCGAGTGACTATTGTTTTATTGTTATGGATTTGCATTTACTGTAATAAGTAATTTAATCAAGAATTATCCATAAGCTTCGGTTTCGATTATAGCAGATTGCACCGAAGTGATTTATTTTTTTTATAAATAATTTCACCAATAGTTCTAGTATGCTTTGCTTTCTGTTTCGATTATAGCTGATGACACTTATGTTATCTATTTTTTATAAAAAATATTACCAGGAATGTTTCATGAATATTGGTTTCGGTTTCGAGTATAGCTGATAACCCTCAAATAATCTATTTTTTGTTATGAATCATATTATAAAGTATTCTTCATAAGTTTTTGTTTCGGTTTCGTTTTAGCTGAAGGAACTCAAGTATATATATATATATATATATATATATATATATATATATATATATATATATATATACGTGTGTGTGTATATATATACATATATATAAATAAATATATATATAAATATATATCTATATGTATACCTTTCGCGTTTTTGTAGGTATTATACGAGGTAATATATAATGCAATATATACTATCATATCATTTAAGGTTAATTTAGCGATGAAAACGTTCAGATGATCAATATTTTAAGGGACGTTTCTGAATATCTAATGTTTTTCGTAAAAATTGTGTGTATAATTGATAAAATGTAATACAAATGTAATGCTTCTCTCAATTTTATTTCATCTAAGACCATTAAAGGGAAAAAAATGAGGAATATTTTAATTAGTGTTAATAAAAATTATTTTTTTTTTTTACAATTGTTGGGGGTATTTCAATTTTCTTAAAGACTGTCTAATATATTGGTTACCTATGCACAAACACAGCACATCCGTGATAATCATCAAAATGAAAAAAAAAAACGAAGAAAGTAATGGGCAACAAAAGAGAATAGACTAGTAATGGAATGCTATTATAGAAGTCATCCAGAATATAGATATGGAGGTTAGTGGGAACGAATGAAAAAACTATGGGACCTCTCCAGTGAGAACCAAGCGACAGAACAAAGAATTGCGGACCAAGCAAGACTGATGCTCAAGAAAAGCTGGATCTCTAAACTAGAACTAGCAGAAATACAGCGAAAAATAAATGAGGAACCTGAACAAGAAACACCCCCCAATGGAACTGCTCGTAGAAAAACCCCACAAGGTGATGCCTCACAAGTAAAAACACCAAACTCCTAGGACCTACGAAGACCAAATCTACGTTTGGATTTAAGCACAGATAAAGAGTGGGGAAAATTATTGACAGTAGTTTCAGCTAGACGGGTGTTTCTCGTGAAAGATTGGCGAGGGGTGACGAAGGATTGGAGCTCAGACGAGCACCTGCCATGGAAATAACGATAAAACAGACAGACTCGCAACGTCTATCCTGTGGGAGAGAGGTTGCAGAGAAGAGAAAAGGGCATCCCCCACTAAACCACGAAGTCTATTTTGTACTCTGTCAAGATAGGATAGTCTGTTTCTAGCAGCTCCTGCCCAGATGTGGCAGCAGTACTCCATCCTTGGACGTATTGACTTTTATACAGATAGAGAATTGCATCAGTAGTGAGATATCTTCTGGAGCGGTAGAAGGACCCCACCATTTTTTCAGCGTCCCTGGCAACAGATTTGATGAACGTGTTCCATTTCAGATCAGGAGTAAAGGTCAAACCCAGAGGCTTGTCAAAACATGGGGACTCCCTAAGACGAGAGCCATCCATTTCAATTGATGCCAGATGGGATCAGAGCGTTGATTATGTAAAGCTTGGTTTTGGATGGATTAAATGTCACCAGCCACCCCCCCCCTTTATCCACGTGCTCAAGATCAGAGGAGAGAGAATTAGAAAGAACTTTGTCATTTACGGCCTTTGATGTGTTGCCATAGATGGTCGTGTCGTCAGCATAGATGTCAACGAATGATTTAAGTAGGTGTTAATTTACTCGATATTATTTCATAAAAAATTGCATTGTTTAACAATGTCCTTTAACTAGCACATATCTTATGCAAGATTAAACTTCATTAAGCCACCGAGAGAGTAGAATAGGCAACAACGTTCCCATAAAAGGTGTACAAAAATGCATATCTTATTAGTGGAGAATTAGATATAAATAGATAAGCTTCATGGATGAACACAGCAAAAACACGCACAAGTACAACAATATAAACACACACACACACACACACACATACACACACACATATATATATATATGTACAGGTTAAAATAAAGAAATATAAAAGATTGAAATATTTCCTGCAGTACAATTTTAAGATTATTCATTAAAAATGAGAATTAACGACCGTTCACTGTGTATTAAACATTGCAGGTAATATTAAACTCAATAGTTAAACATTGTTCATATTATAATTTAGCTTAATGACAAAATTATGAACATTATGTAATTAAACTTTTGATGAACACCGTGTTGGTTTCGGGACAATACTAATATATTTGCAATCTTACTGATTGTTATTATTCTATTATATTCATGACATTATGGGGCTAATAATGTATATATATATATATATATATATATATATATATATATATATATATATACTTTCTTTTCTAACTGACCAAAGAAATATGTATGTGTTTATCTTTTTCATTTTGTTTTAAAGCGGATATCCTAATGAGCTGCCAGTGCACATTTGACCATAGCGATGCTTTATTATTGTATATGCTATACATCTTTCTAATGATCGGAATGCATGCCGGGTTGATTAAGGTGAAAAGCTACGAGATCAATTGACACGTTATGTTTTGTTTTATTGCATCCATGTCTGAGTGCAAAAACTCGAAACGAAAACTCTAATCTCGAGTCCTTCAATCAGCAAGAGAAAGATTTAATGATTAGAAGCAGGAGTATATTTTGTAAACGCGGACATTTTTCAATTATTTCTTTTCTTATTTTATTACGCACCTTTACTTTCGTCTATATATATATATATATATATATTATATATATATATATATATATATATATATATATATATATATACGCACACACGTGTATATGTATGCATATAAAAATATATACATTTGATTGAACGAGAAAACATTTACCTTTGATCCTTTGGAAATTGAAAAGAAGATTCGAAACATGTAGCAATAGATTGTCTCAAGTTCACATCTTACATGCTTACATACGATATTATAACAAGCATGCTTACATACAGTAGTTTAACCTCCCTAGACACACACACCCATACACGCACACACACACGCACACACGCACACACACACACACACACATATATATATATATATATATATATATATATATATATATATATATATATAGTTGTACTTAAAAGAAAATCTGCCCCTGTTAACTTTTTTTAAAATAGCAAATTTAAGCTAACTTAAATGTAACTGTTTTAATAATCGACACCTCATTAGCATCTGGCCGGAAAAGGTGTTATTACCGTTACACTGTTATTCATTTTATATCATGTGAACACAAGGATATACCAATTAAAGCCAATTAAAATTATAGAGGAATAAAAGGTGAATCAAATGAGGTGTAGGTCGTTTACACACTTCCATTCAATTTAGCTTAAATCCGCATTGTTTATAGAAATGGCAAGTGGGGACGTTCCTTTTTACACTACTGTATATATATATATATATATATATATATATATATATATATATATATATGCACCAACTTGAATGTATACATATATGCATAGTAAAATATTGTAATTGTATTTAATGCATTTACACTATAAATTTCACTCAAATAATACATTAGACGCTTATTGATGAAATCCATTAATCTTTGATCTTATTTTCATTAGATAATGTTGACAATATCTTTGTAACTTAATAATATTAAAAATTAATTTTCCCACTAATCATGAGTATATTGCTCTTGGGCAACTTACAAACAATTCTACCTTTATTTCTGGACTCTATACTAAGCTTCAACCTCTGTTTTGCTTTTACGGCATCTGCTCCGAAAAGTAACTGCATTTAAATCCTCATATGTTAATAACTTCGAATAATCTGAATAGCAGCAAAATCCTACCTTTCCATAATAACTTCGTTTATTTATACATGAAGAGTTATACTACTTACTTCGTTAATCTTTAACATTTTAAAAGATTTATAACGAATAAAAACAATCAATACAACCGTTTTTAAAAAATCATGAAAATTTTGCAAACCAATAATTTTATAACTAAATCTTTAAAATCACACTAATTTTAACAATATTTTTTATAGTTCTATAAAAATAATGATTTAATTCATAATGCAGTGACCATACGTAATTGTTATATTTATATGTCACTATGATAATCCTGATTAAAATAATTCAAAAAGAGATATACGGCATAGGTTAAAACGAAAACTTTCATAGTTTTAAATACAATGATTCCATACAAACACCATTGAGTTACAGATAGTTTATAATTTATATCACTTTATGAATACATTAAATATTTTAGCGCCTTCGATTTAATTAATTTTAACTTTAACGTTATATTCACATTTTGTCAAGTATATTATTATGTGCGTGTACTCATTTACTTTCGTCTTTCATAATTAAAATTTGCTATCCGTATCGCTACGAATTTATTTGAGAGTGCATTTAAACCGTTAAATATGTGGTGAACCATTTTTCGTTTTCTCTAATAAAAATAAGTGAATAATGTTTGAAAGTAAACAATTGCGATAATAAAGATGCATCACTCTGTCTCCTTAAAAAATATTTTCCCAATTCCTTTTACTTCGAATAATTTATATGAAGTGCCTTTCGAGGAATGCGTAGAAATACTTTACCATCTTTGCAGTTAGAAAATGCCATTTTTTCTGGCGCTTCATATTTTTTGCGTACTTTTGTTGGAAACATGGCTTAAGTCATGCCTACATTAGGTCGATGATATATAGAGAGAATTCACAGTTGACACGGTTTTCAATACTGTAACATTTCTTATAATACCGATGCTGTGTTGCACGTGATATGTGACATGTAGTTCCACTATGATGACAAATGTCGCTTTCCTTATGTCGGTTATAAGAGTCCTTCATCCATTTGATGTATCTCAGAGGAAAATGGAACCATTTCGAGGTTAACACTTCTCCTATTACGATTAAGATTATTGCGTACTTTTTTCAAAAGTCAGAACAACACCTTAATTATTCACTAATGATCACTATATTAACCGAATTTCATTCTTATGAAATAATAACAACGATTGGATTTGAAGGCGAATTTGATAGTATAACACTTATAAAATTGCAGAAGTCTGCATAGCCAATCGTTAGCAAATCCGAATTATAACAATGAACAACTGTACCCAACAGATTCAAGTATGCAACACGTGTTTATGTGCACATTTACAAGTTTTCATCAAACTGTAAAAATATATGAATGAGGAAATATATATATAGATATTTTTTTTTTTTATGTACTGAAATTTTCGAACCTATAGTTTTCTTGTCCGACCCATATGCCATGAACATTGAAATATGAGGATTTACAATTTGTTTGAACTTGCAAGCGTACACATTTTATCTTCGGACTTTTTGGGTAGTTTCTATATCTTATGAACATAAACAAAGTCTACATTTTATTAATTCAGCAATTTTTCATTCGATAAATTATGAGCGTTTAGTAAAATTCCAATAAGCATTTTCTAATTTTTCTGTTTTATTTGTGTGGTAATTTATGTTTCAATGTGAGGTTGCCGATTTAGGTAAATTATCGAGTTTGCCATGCTAAACACATAGGCTGATAAGCCCTAACACGCACAAGGAAACTTTAATCATATATAAAAGAGCGTCTTTTGATTACAGAAGTTGTGCAACCAGGGATACCACGTTTATCTAGCCCACTAGACAATTAGTGTGCAGTCTCATAGCCATTCCCAAAATCTACCAATCGATGAAATAACAGATTAATCAGAATCTAATTCATTGTTTCTAGATGAAGGTCTTAGATTAAAAAGAGTATAACTTATGAATCATCTTGTTTATTACTATGTTTTTACTTGTTTATTGTATATTATTTTATATTATTTTATATGTGCCTGTAGATAACAAATTGAGCTCCATACAAATTACGGTAATATTTCTGGGTTTGTACTGTACACATAAATTCGAAACAGTTGTGAAAAAAATATAACAAATAAATGTTATAAAAGGCATCAGTTAGTTTCTACTTAACGGGACACTTTCCTAGTGTTTGTATTTAATTTAATATGTTTATTCAGCTCGAAACTCATTCAGTGTTTACCGATGTATTGGAAAATTAAAAATGGCGCCCGACTCTCTTATGACACGGTAAGTTTGGGAAAATGAGTTAAAAATAATAAAAAAAGAAAAGTAGACAAACTATTTTTAGAAACTCGCTCAATATATGTTACCGTAACATAGGCTGACATATATTCGATGTATTTTTAACAGTATTTTGCATATTTTTTTATTTTTAACTCCTTTCCCAAACTTACCGTGTGAAAGACAGAGTCGGGCGCCATTTTTTATTTTCTAATACATCGGTAGATACTGAATGTTTTTAGAGCTGAATATACATGTTACATTAAATAAACACACTAGAAAATTAGCCAGTTATGTAGCAAAATAACTTATCTTGCCTTTGATAACATTTATTTGTTATATATTTGTTTTTTGGCCAAGGTTTTTGAATCTATGTGTACAGTAATGCAAACACAGATTTCTATATCACGTAAGGCAAGGGCGAACATAAATAGATAGTTTGGGATTTTGATTTGCCACTAAATATTTGAAGCAAGTAATCTATGTATCTATAAACGTGTATGTCTCTCTGTCTGTGTACATTTCCCGACACAGTAACTCTGTCAATTTTAAGCCTACAGACACGAAATTTGATATATAGGATATCGAAATGTGAGGAAATTTTTGTAATCTGTTTCCGGCTAGAAATTTGGCTGTTAAGAAGTCAAAGTTCAACGATTTGACCTTTGAAAACGCTACCAAACTCCTCCGCCCATTTGAAATTTTAGATATAGGTTTCTTGGACATGGATCTAACTTAATAACTTGATTTGAGACCAAAAACATAAATGCTGAGGGGTCATAATAGGGGTCAAAGTTAAAAAAAAATGACCTCTGCGGTTTCTTCCAAATTACTCAGGCAATTTCAGGTCTAAACAGTTGAACTTTTACATAAAGGGTATTCAGAAATAGGGTAAATCTTTTAATCGGTTTGGGTCGAAAATTTGAGCTACCAATATGTAAATGTATGCATTATTTTTGCATGTCTGCCTACAACTTTCAACAAAGGCAACGGATTTTCACAAGATCAGTATCGTTTTGAAGACAAATACCGAAAAACTGTGTAAAAACAGTAATTACTTCGCCCTCAACCGGACACCTTTCTACAGGGAGGTGTCGCTTTTTTCCGATATTGTCGAAAGTCATCCCCTTTTTTCGATTGTCCAACCTTAATTTTAACCTACGTCACTTCCAGTTTGGCGGTGGGCGTAGCAGCAAAGACGTCACGTTTTTCCGTTCTTTTCCTTCTTTGCCGTAAGGGTTCGAGCCTGTATTCCTACGACCATTTTTTTTTCTCAGCACACACCTCTAAACACCTGGACAACGCCGAGCCCCCATGCTAGTATTGTATACACCGAAAGAATTTCTCTTTTTTTTTTAACTCAGTTTGCGATACTTTTCAAATATAATTTATAAAAGGTTAGTTTCTAAGTTGACTGACTCACTTTTTCTTTTCTAGAAATAATGCTTTGTTTTGATATTTGCCGATACCAACCATAATAATTCGTTCCATCCATCATTTAACTTGCGGTATTTGTAAACCGAGCATTTTCGGTCTTAATCACTTTCCTACCACAGCTTTACAATTGTCTGCAACATGATAATCCCTCGAAAAAGCAACTGCTTTATTACTTTGAAAGGATATCTGAATGCTAATCTTTGAACGCGAAGTTAATTACTTATTGGAAGCTGGTACGTCTGTCAAATTGTAAATCTTTCAAATAATCTAAGCAAAAAAGACATATGTATATGTTAAAAAGAGTTGACCAAAAGTCTTTTAAAGGTATTTATGGATTCAGCGAGATGATTAAAATCAAGGATTTTTGTAGAACAGGCATTGCAAAATACGTTCAATTATAAACTATCAAATTACTTATAGTTACAAACTATTAAAAATTGAAAATGTTTATGCATATTATATATATATATGCATGTATGTGTGTATACATATGTTTCTACTATATTGCATTAATGAATCTAAAGAACATATTCCTTTAAATCTATTAATATTTTTGGCCTCAACTAATCATGGGTCTAACTTAATATATTTTAACATATACGGCTTATTGAAAATAAACAATACATAGATTATATTCAAGGAAAATTCTTATAATGCATGGGAAGCTTTCCCCCCATCAGAGTTATAATTTTCCATTTATTATCGAGAAAATACATCAGTGCAAAGTACACACTGGTAAGGTGTGACTATTTCCGCGTATCCTTGTTGTATGTGTTTCGATACTATTTTTCCAATTAAGTATATATATATATATATATATATGTGTGTGTGTGTGTGTGTGTGTGTGTGTGTGTGTAATTATAAAGGTGTATGGTTGTTTTCTTAAAGCATTGCTGGTAAATGAATATATGACATTTTAAAAGCCAAAAGCAATGAGGAAAGAGCGGAATCATGAAAGTAAGGAAAAGAAAAAAAAACCAAATAGGCGGGTATGTTTGAGTAGATAAATGTCTAACTGTTTATTCATCTATCATTTCTCACCTCGTTGTATAATAATTTTGCAACTAAGTTGTTGGTATGTCCGATGTATTTAATGTCCGTTGATGGTATGGGACTTTGTTTAATTTCGGGAGAGAATACCCCGCCTTTTAAAAAAGAAAACCAAAGTATATTAAAAATGGAGGAATATAATAGTTCTGCAGATAGAGGCCAGGACCGCAGTAAGATGTGATTAGTTTAAACCGTAGGTAAGCTTGGGGTAATTTTTTTTTGTATTTATGTATGTTGATAAACATTCGCTATATATATATATATATATATATATATATATATATATATATACATATATATATATATATTTACTCATGTTTAATTTATTTATTATTATTATTATTATTATTATTATTATTGTATCATATATTCGTTTTCCAGCAATGCTTCAATCAAACTACTATTTACTTTTATCCATTGGTCTTAGGCAGACAGAGTTTGCACGCTCCAAGAGTATATTCATGATCTCTGAGAAACGTTCCAAAACCAACTGCCAGATACATTTCTTAAAAAGATATCGCAAAAAGAACATTATCCCCAACAAAATCAAAGACCAGCATGTTTCCAACACCAAACACTCCAGACAGCAAACAATTTATATACGACTTCAGCTTTAAGAAAATTATCCAGTCCTTTATAGCAAACTACACCGACATATTACCTCAATCACTACTATCAGAAATTTTCTTGATTCCTCTGCCTCTACTGAACGATCGCTGCACAACATAAATGCAGCTATCGGCTACGCCTACCACACCTGCCTGGATATTGAGACGAAACGCCCAACTCAGAAATTTACATGGCTGCAACTGAAATCCTCACAACCACATTACAACAGTCACAAAGGTAGTACTCAAGAGTCAACATACAACTGACCTACACACCAACCCCTCGTCACTGACCTCACCGATTCCCTCTCCACAACATCCCTCAGTTCCAAGTTCACCACCACACAGAAACATCATATCATCTCAAATGGCTTTCTGCTCTAGCCTCCACTAATGACACGAGACACAACCATTCGGATGGTTCTAACACTTCTTTTCCTGTATATCAGCTCGATCACTTTTTACACCCCCCCTAATAACCACTCCCTTTACCTGGAACTTACAAAACTTAAACGCAAGGTTTTCGCCATACTTAAACATGAGCAGCCCCGCATCATACCCAACTTGTCAACAACCCAACACCTAACTCTGGGGCACCTTAAAGAAAAAATCTCGTCTACCTACCCTCCGGCAAAGGTAAAGAATTTTGTGTAAAGACTCTTATGATTCCCTCGCCCAAGACCATATTAGTAACAGCAACCTATACACCCCAGCCGACCATATCACTGTCACCCAAATAGCGAACACCCTAGTCACATATTTGCCTCCATAGACATATCCCAAAACATTATAGACTAAATTTTCCCACCAAAAAATCAGCAAACTCCCCACATGCTACCACCTCATAAAAACTCACAAATCAGCCCTATAGTTTCTAGCATCAACAGTCCCCGCTACAAGATCGTTTGGCTCGTCTCCAGACTACTTAATCCCCTCTCTACTTTTCCAGCCCATGTCAATAACCTTTATCAAGTAATCGACAGGCTTAACAAGTTACCTCCCCAACAATTAAGGCTAAACAGATGCACTTCCATCCCAGCACATCCTGCTATCAACCTCATGGCTGACCTCATATCCTCCAATAATTAACACTGTTTCGGAATAATCCCTGCCGACATCCACCAATTTCTCCGGTTGATTGTTGACAAGACATACCTCACACTTTTAAACCACACCTATAAACAAGTGTCTATAATACACTTGGTCTTCAGCGTCTCCGGTCTCCTAGCTATTTACAAGGACTCAACACTTGCAACTTCTACCTATCTTCTTCACGAGATATATAGATGACATCCTCATACTCACATGTTCCCGTGATGAAGCCATCAAAATCTTATACAGATTTAACAATACTGACTCCCAAATGCAATTAACCATAGAACAACCATACAAAATTGGCTCTCTCTCACTATTTGATTTCAAACTCAGCTCAAGGAAAACGGCTCTATATATACAGAATTCTACATGAAACCAGCTTGCGGACGTCTGTTTGTACACTTTAGATAAGCTTTACCCCTCAAAGAAAAACTAAGCTACGCACATACAGAGATTTCACGCATATCCAACAAGTGCACTTACACAGGAACGGCTATCCCAATTCCACCTTCAAAATTCTTCACTGACAAAAAGAAAGAAAAAACGCCAACGCCAAACTCTCTCAGATACCTGTTGTCTCAAGCTCCCCTTCTTCAACGATCTAATCTCTTCAGCTATCCGTAGAGTCATACACCATGAGAAGCATGACATAAAACTTATCCACACCGGCCTCACCTTAAGACACCACCTAACCCGGAAACACTCACCAGATAACCCCGACGCTTGTTACCTATCTAACTGCCCCATCCAGACACAGACCTATGTTTGAACACCCAAGTGGTCTATGAACGACAATGCACTAAATGCAACAAATCCTACAAAAATAGTACCACTTGCCCGCTACAACAACGCATTAAAGAACATATAAACACTAGAACCTCCTCATTCCACAACCATATTATTTCATGTAACAGTAGACAACGTATCATTCGCGTTAGTATCCTTGCCTCAGTCAGGCATCTTGGAAATCTTAGAATTGTTGAAGCACTCCTTATTTCTAAACACAAATCTTCCCTGAATAACAGGCTGGAACTGAGCTCTCCCTGTATCCTTTGACCCCTAATAGCAAGATAACCTATAGTGACAATAATATACAAATTGTAAAATATTACAAATATATAAATTTAAGTGTATATAGTCTTAAAAAAATTAAATAAATATAAAAAGAAAAAAATGATCCCACACAAATACATACGCATAGACTACGACGTATATAGAAAATTAAAACACCAACATAATAAAAAAAGTAAACTTAGGAATGGGATAGAAATACGACCATATGAATAGATAAAGACCAAAGAGCAAAAGATATGAGTTAGAAGGTAGATAAGATACATATATTAATACACACACATGGGCAAAATTCATATGCATATATATATATATATATATATATATATATT